>NW_019154093.1:26117524-26290745 GCF_002288905.1 Enhydra lutris kenyoni | reverse complement strand
CCCCCCCCCCCCCGCAAAAAAAAATTACTAGGTGCCTTAGCATGCTCTCATTTGATGTCCAGAACAGCCTCCACCGTCCTTCACAGATGGACAGAGCAGGGGATGCCCTTTGTCCCAGTGGCCCAGTGGGAATGCAGAAGTGAGGACTGGAGCTCCAAGGACTTAAACCCCGTAACAGTCAGTCACCTTGTTCCAGTGGCAGGGTCTTTGAAAGATGTCTAGTTGTGGAGTGTGCGGTGAAGCAAAGAACTTCACTGGTTAGACACTCTGTTTCGTCTGAGTAACATGACCTGAGTAACAGTCTGGCTCCTGATACACTGGTCTGGCATTTCAGGCCAGCCATAGTCATCCGGCCACCTGAGGGCCAAATTTTGGCCAGTAGCTGTGGTGTGGTTTGACTTTCCAGGCACATCTCAGGTCAGTGAATGTTGCTGCTACCTCCAGCAGCCACTGGTCTAGGAAAATGAAAAGGCATTTCAGGTCATCAAGCTGAGCGGGAGTAGAGATCCAGGTCTCCTATACCCACGTCGGTATTCTTCCCACCTCCCCACCTTGACTTACCATCCTCAGGTATATTGTGTTGATCATGTGAAAGACTGAAGCATTTTTTTATTTGAGCAATCACCATTATGCGTAGACATTATAACATATCTGCAAAAATGGGGACAGGAGGACAGACGTCTACCTATGGCCCAAGGGATGATGATTATTTGCCGATTGCTATCCTTCTCTCTCTGTTGCTGTCTCTCTGTCTTTCTCCGGAATTCTTTTTTTTTTTCTTTTTAAGATTTTATTCATTTATTTGACAGAGAAAGAGATCACAAGTAGGCAGAGAGGCAGGCAGGGGGGGGCAGAAGCAGGCTTCCTGCTGAGCAGAGAGCCCGATGTGGGGTTCGATCCCAGGACCCCGAGACTGTGATCTGAGCTAAAGGCAGAGGCTTAACCCACTGAGCCACCTAGGCGCCCCTCCAGAATTCTTTATGTTATTAACTCTTTCACAAACCCACTCCCAGTCATATTTTTCCCATTCAAATATTATTTATATTTTAGGACCTAGAGGAGATACTCATTTCTCTCCGGAAGTTACGCCTAGGATATTGGTGTGGATAAAATTTCAAATATTTCCTCTCTCCTTGCTTATTGGGGTACCTTTCTCCTTTTTCTCACATTCTGTCATTATGTTTCATTGTATTCTCTGGGGTGAAAATAATACATGTCATACTAACTTAGGATGATGTAAAAAAGGGTGTCATTTTAAGGCAAAATTACGGGACGGAGAAGCTGATCACTTGGTTACCCTGATATCACTCCATATTTTTTCTTTGCTCTCCATGGGTTCATAGGAGTGAGGTCAGATATCATTCTGTATACATTTGACTGCTCCAAATGTTTCAGTGGAGAGAGAAGTCTTGATTCCAGTAGCCATAAGTTAATGTGGCTGGGAGGAAGGGGGTTGGGAGAATGGACTGACATTGTCCTTTTTTAAAAACAAAAAACAAAAAAACATGAGTCATTCAGCATAGGCTCAGCCAAGTTTGATGCCTCCCTGTGCCTGCCTTTCCCAGGCATGTGTATCATTCTTAGGCTTCTGGAGCCTCAGACTCTATTAAACACCATACTTCATTTTGTCCTATGTCGTTCGGCTCCATGTCTGTTTCTCTCGATTCCTCTGAAGATTGAGAGTTTCTGAAGGGCCGTGTTGACTTGTCTTCCATGCCTCAGAGGCTTAGCTTTTCAGGGAAGTTCACCCTGGATTCTTGCTCCTTCTGGTTTATGATGCCTACCACAGTTACTTTGCAGGAGAGAGAAGATTGTCCTGTCCCTTTAGTGAACTATTTTGAACCTTGGAAACAAAATAAGGGCTTTCTGTTGTAATTTTAAATGTTTCCTTTTGGGACCAGTCCTTGGCTCCTTTTATGCCCAAACTGTGCATTTCCTGCCCTGTCCTCTCTCTTTCCCTCCTTTACCTTGCTTCCTTTTTTTTTTTTCTTTTTTTTTTTTTTTGTTTTGTTTTGTCCTTCCCCTTTCATCAAATCAAAGAAATTGCATGAAATCAACAACCACAAAAGGGCTCCCAACTTAAAGGTTTGTAGTGTGATTTTGCACAGTTGCTGGAATGTGCTTTATTCCCTCTCTCACGTGTTATTTCTGTGGAGGAGGGAGCATTTGGGGGAATAGTCAAGAGGTAGACCTTATCAGTTCCTTGCCCAGTCCCCTGGTAATGTAGGTATTTTACCTGATTGTTCCTTTCATGGGTTGTCTGTAGGTAGTTTAAAATTACAACTTAAAGATGGAAACTCTGCCAGCCATTGTGTTTTTGGGGCGGGGGGGGGTGGTGGAGAGCGTCTCTGGGTGCTGTCCCTGAGCACACCTCAAAACCCAGCCACACCACTGGGACATCCAAGCAGAACGTAACAATGTTAACAGCAGACACTGTGTCAGTGACCGCTGTGTCAGGAGCGCACACATACCAGGTAGCTTAATAGAAGGAATTTAATACAGGAAACCACAAGGAAAATTTTCATAGAATCACACACGTGTCTGAAGAGTTGAGAGTGGGATGGAACAGCAATGGGAAGCTCCTTCTGGGGTTACAGGCATAAAGGGAAGGGGTACTGTTCCCAGAGCCCGGGAATTGGGGCTGCACGGTGGGAGCAGGTCCCACGCAGGGCTGGGTGGGATCCATTGAGGAGACTGGGCCACTGCCCAGGATGCCACCTTGAAGCAGAAAGAGAGGGAGAGAGGGAGATAGATATCCTAGGTTCTCCCCTACCCCCGGCTTCCTTCCTGTCTCCTGCCCAGCATTCCCATTGAGTGACCCTAACTGGAATTCAGTTGGCCAGGGAGCCTGGGAATGGGACTTGGGCTCAGCTTCCTGCCACATCCAGCAGCGCAGGGGAAGGGGCCTGGAGTGGATCAGAGAGAAAAAGCCAAAGGACTAGTTCCGATGCCGGGAAGACTAGTCTCTTACAGAAGTGTTCGCTAATATTGCAGAGCTTGGGAACGTGAAGTAAAGCCCTGCTCCTCCTCTTAGCTGCCCTCCCACGCTGTCCCATCCAACCTCCCTTGCCGAACTGAGAGAGGGACCCCATCTTGCCAGGAGGGGGCTACGTCCATGCCAAGTGCCCTGGTGAGTAGAACAGGGACAGTCCCTTTTCTGCAGTTCTCAAATCTAGAAGACTCTGAAAAGTCCCAGTATTTTTTATAATTCATTGAATGGCAAGACCTGATCTGATCTGAATGGACACGAGACTACTTATCATGTCTGTTGATCCCCCTGAGTGTGAACAGTCATACCTATGGCTTGAGAGGTATTGATGAAATTGATTACAGAGGGAGGAGCCTAGCTAGGGGTAGTCCAGATACCTAAAAGCTAAGTGTGTGACATGCGACATGCTGCCTTTCTGAACTGCAGAATAAAATCTGCATTCCGAACACATCAGACCCAGGAAATTTGGATTGTGAACCTGTATTTCCACATGACAGAGAGAGAAGGAGTGGAAACGTGGCCTGATCATAGGCAGCTCTAGGCCAGTGCTCCTGGTAAGCAGTACAGCCGTTCTAGGATCACTGAATGCCAGAGCGCGGTTCCTCGGTAGCCTGGCCTAATAGCCCACTCAGTCTATAGATGGGGAGACTTCATTGAGGTTGGAGAGCTGGCCCATGTGTCGCGGGGTCACCAAGGGCTTCTCAGTGGAGCTGCTACTACTTGGGTTCCCTTTGCAGTCCATGCTGCTTTAGGTCTGAAGCTTGGGTGACTTCCAACGTTGAAGTGTCAGAATAAAGGAAGCCAGCTGGTGAGTGAACATACAGGTAAATCTGCCCTCCAGCTGTGGTCGTCTTATCCTTTTGTAACATTTCACATAGACACACACATTTGCACACCCACATGCACGTACTCACACTCATGCACAAACTATTCAGCTTCTGATCTTATCAGACAGACAGGATGGGTGTCGCCATCCCCATTTTCCAGACCGTCAGACCAGGGTTTGAGTAATAACTAGGTCCATGGCCGTGGGCAAGTCCCTGAATGTTTGGAGCCTCCACTGGAAAATGAATTCTTAGTCATGCTTTTGTTCTAATTGTTCAGCCACAATCAGACCCACAGGGAGAGCAGCAACACAATTAGAACTGTGCTTGGTGCCCATCGACCATCCTTTCTTCCTCTCCCCTCCACCCCCAGACAAGTAGATTACATGAAGCCGCACAGCTATTCCCTTTGAAAGGGCGGGCTTCAGTATCATGAAGAGAATTTAGTAGTTGACTGATGACAGACCTCTTCTCTCTGTGCCTCTGCTTGCTTGCTTGCTTGCTTGCTTTCCTGGCTTTAAGAAGAGGGGCTTGAGGAAATGCCACCATGTGCTAATTTTCTCTTTCTCTCCTCGGAAACTGGGTCACAGTTGGCTGTGACCTTTGTGGCCCCTATTGTCTTCACAGACCCTATTGTCTTCACAGATCTGGATACGCACAGGTTGTTATTTTGTTTACTCCAAATCTGACTGGAGTGGAAACAACCAGATCACAAATACAATTTGCTGCAGAGAGCAACTTTATTTCTTGTCAGCACACACGGGACTTCGCTTATCATAATTCACAGTACATGGGCATAATAAAATATTTTCTTTTTCTGAGTATTTTGCAAGATTAATAAGGCTGCATTCTTAGGGAAAGTTTATTAATCCATAACTTATAGAAAACTTCAGAGGAAGAAGATATGAGATATGTCCTATAGGTAAAGACGTCAGCATTGAATTATGCGTCCGTTATTCAGCTAGCTCTCTGCCAGGTGTAGTGCAGGTTGCTGATAGGATAGCAACTCTCCCTTGGATGTGATCTAAACCAGCCGTTGTCTTCATTTTGTTTTCAAATTGGGAGGGTGTGAAAAAGGAGGCAGTAGTCCATTGAGTAATCATGGTCCTTGGGATGCTGGTCCCTTCCGCCCCTTTGGCGGCACTGCAGCCACATCAGATGCAGAGGTGTGCATTGGACCCTGGCTTCCTTTCCTCAAGCTGTGTGCCCTGGGTGTCTGCTCTCTTAGCAAATGGAGATGGTGTGCTGGTGGCAAGGGTGATAGCAATGATGAGGGTGATGGTGAGGAGAAGAGTTACCTCTGTGTCCATTACAAGGGGTAATGGTTTACGGGGAAGTACTCTGTGCTCTGTCCTGTCACTCATTTACCCAGTGTTCACTGCGCCCTTGCAGGGTATTGGCACAATGGTGGGCTCCGTGGAAATGGCCATAAAAGATAGAGTCTTTCTTCTCAAGATTGAGGATTGGTGTGTGAAGCCCAGATACACAGATGACAACACAGTGGCTAAATACAACAACAAAAAAAGTAGAATTAGCTGAGGGATGAGTTTTGCCAGCACCCAGCTAAGTAATTTGAAGGTGAACTGGGATGGATCGTTCTTATTGTAAATATGTTTCAGGGATTGTGTGGGGTGAATATGACAGCAGCTGTTGTCTACCAGGGAAGACACAAATCCACAAATGCATGGAGGAGGCACGTTCTAGGTCAGGGGACCATGATAAAGGTAGAGATGGGCACCTCCATGTATGGTGAGCCCTGAATGAGCTGGTATGAGCTGGCCAGAGCCAGGAAAGGTGAGGCCGTGAAGGTAGTACCTGGTCACCACGTTAGCCTTGAGATTGTGGCTGGTGATGAAACAGCCTTTTCTTTGTGTGCCCTTCTGGGCAGGTCTCACCCTTCTCTTCCCCGGGGTGAACCGGCAGTCTAAGGAGAAATGGGGTTATATTTATTTAGGTGAAACAAGGATGGGTATGTGGCAGGTACGGTGTGTTTTAATGGTCTCTCAGTGGCCTCCTGTGACCATACCTGCAAGCTTAGGTGCCTACAAAGACCGCGTAGTTGACATTGCTGAATGAAACAATCCAGGGGAGGCATTGGGGGGCCCTGGGTTAGCTACTATTCAGCTTCAGCCAAGGGTTGCCATAAGAGAGTTCTAGACCAAAGTAGCCAAGTCTTCAGCTTTATTGAGAAAAGTTAGAAATTTTTTTAAAGACTTATTTATTTATTTGCCAGATTGAGAGAGAGGGAGAGCGCGAACACAGGAGCAGGGAGAGTGGCAGGCAGAGGGAGAAGAACTGAGCAGGGAGCCTCATACAGGACTCGACCCCAGGACTCTGGGGTCATGACTTGAGCCAAAGACAGAGACTTAACTGACGGAGCCACCCAGGCATCCCAAGAAATCTGTTTTTTAAATGTGAAATCCATCAGTTTAAAAATGTGGCACGAAATTAGTTACACAACAACAACAACAACAGAAAAATAACATTTGTAGGCTAAAGATAACCGACCCGTGGGCTGATTTTGACTCATGAACCCCCTCGTTGGTGGATTCTGGCCTATTCTTGATAATTATTATGTTATGACTATATAGATCTCTCTCAAATGGAAGTTCAATAAATATACCAAGGGGCAAATCGGGCCATTTTTAGTAAGGAAGAGTTTCTGCAAGACAGCTGGATGGTAGGAATTGGTCCTCGTTTATTTCTGTGTGTTTCCTCAATCACCTCTTCTGTTATTCTTGATTAAATGCTTCTGATACAGGGTAAACCTTCGGTAAAACCGGCGCCCGTGGCAATCCCAGTGTGTTGCTCACTGTTTGCTGGGCAGCCCTGGGTTTATGTGTGTCTGACTCTACAGCTGCGTTGGTGAAGCCTGTGACGTCCCGCTGCCCGGGCAAGTCCCCGTAGTAAGTCGGATGAATGGGTGCCGTGTCTGTAAGTGACAGCGTTCTGTGGCGTTCTCGTTTAGGGTTGAGCCTTGACTCCCAGCCTCTGAAATACGCACATTTCAAACCAGAGTGAGAACACAAGCAACTTAGTGGTTACTGTGGAATTGAGTGAATGTCATAAATATTTATTTATCTTTTTCATAGCTGGCATAAAAATGTTAGGATATAAAAAAGTTGTTCACTATAAAAACAACAGAAAATTCATTGGCTATCCATCTCCTGAATGCGTGTGTCTCTTTGGGTTTTCATTAGCGTCTAGCAATATACTTTGAGAAATTAGATTTGAACAGAAGCTTCAGCAGAATATGAAAGCTCCTGGTGTTCATAATTAACCCGTTTTCAGCACTGATCCATTTCGTACAACAGCCTCCTTTTAACCGTGTAGTGGCTGTAAGCAGGTTTAATGTATTTTTCTTCCAGAATTTTTTTTTCTTCCGAAATAATCCCTTGTTTATTGAATTTGGAAAACACACAAGAAATAGGAAAGAAAAAAAAGAAGTCACTTATAATATTTCTATCCAGAAGCAGTCTCTGTTAATGTTTTGAATTACAGAGATAAACAGGCTAGAGATTGAGGTCAGATGAATATGGGTTTCTATCCAGGCTTCTTCTTTTATGTATTCTTGATAAGTCTTATTTTTCTCACCTATGAAATAGAAATATGGATATTATCTCTTTTATCTGATATTTTCTTGATTAAACTAGATAATGTACATGAAGCACGTAGCTCATTGGTTGGTGCACAGAATGCATTAAAAAATGAGCAATATGCTTATGTCTTCTATTCTTTTGGCTACAAACGTTTTGCTTTGTGGAATCCATGTGGTCAATGACCTATTTTCTGTTTAAAAAAAAAGGATGACTCCCCTTGTTCCCATATCTCTTTAAGAATCACTCTCTAAGTATCCTTTTTAACAGATTTCTTTATAGACCTGAATCATCCTTAAACTTTTTCCTTGCATGTTTAAGGTGTTTTCATCCTTCTTTATTATAAATAATTATTTGATGGATATCTCCCTTCATCAATCTTTGGTGGCAGCTTGATTTTCTGGTTAATATAGCAACTGCATCTCACATGGGAAATGGGCAGGATTCCTGCCAGCATCCTCCATTGGAACTCTTGCCGATGATGGATGGGAATGTTCTGTATCTGCACTGTCCAATATAGTAGCCACTAGCCATGCATGGCTATTGAGCATTTGAAATGCAGCTAGTGTGACTGAGAAACTGATTTTTTTTGAATTTTTAACATTATTTAATTTTAGTTTGAATAGCCCTGTGAGCTCATGGCTGCCATATTGTATAGCACAGGCTTATGCTGTTCTGGTTCAAGGAGTAGAGTAGACCTAGGCTGGGGTTTATTTTTTAGAGAAACCTGTCAGTGAAACATCTAGCTTTATCTTTTGGCCTTTTCCTTTAATTCTCTGGTACAGGTACTTAAGTATTGGATTTTCCCTTTCTTTGTGTACATTCTTTTTGTTTTGACGGAGGTTTGGTAGAGGACACGTCACATGCCAGCTACCATCTTAACTTACAAGCTGAATTTTAAGTTTTGCTGATGTGAGGACAGTTCAGGTTGTTAGTGACAAGAACGTAGCTCAGTATGACTTCGGTCTAAAGGGGAATTCCTTGGCTTGCGTTCTCCATGTCGTTGGCTTTGTTAGTGGGTTCTCCCAAAACAGTGGC
This sequence comes from Enhydra lutris kenyoni, assembly GCF_002288905.1. Taxonomy (NCBI): domain Eukaryota; kingdom Metazoa; phylum Chordata; class Mammalia; order Carnivora; family Mustelidae; genus Enhydra; species Enhydra lutris. The sequence goes on along the minus strand of NW_019154093.1, from coordinate 26,282,298 downwards.
AAAGATGGCCGCCAGTAGTTTAGGCTTACATCCTACTAGCCTGGGCCCTAGCAGAAGTAGAGAGGACTTTTCCCTCACAGATCCACAGAATGACCTAGACCTAGATCTTGGTGAACTTGTTTTCATTCCCGAGTCCGTCCCTGTGGTCACAGTTGGGGAGGTAGGGTTCGTGTCAGTCGGTCAGCTCTGGGCCCACATCTGTATGGGGCTGAGGTGAGTTCCCTGGTAAACTACATGGTCTGCCACTGGGTTGGGAAACGTGTTTGTGAGGCAGGCACATGCTGCACAATGGATAGTCACTGCACCATATCTTTGAAGCATTCTTGGTTACCCCAGTTCTATTCTTAGGAAAGCCATTTTGTCAGGGGGGAGGGTGAATTTTTTCGTCTTGTGAATTGCTATCCATTAGCATAGCAGGCTTTTATCGCTTAATGGGACCATTCCCTTACCCCAAGGAGGGCCAAGTCTTCTGATGATGAAAGCATTGGGGTGTTTGGGTTGTGTCTGGTCTCACTCTGTGTTCCAACAGTATGCTCACAAGCTAATTTCTTCTCCCTGGGAAGTAGGTAACTATACCCCAGAGAGTGAATGAGATTAAATAAATCGATGCATCTATTGTGATTATTTTTCATTATGAATAAGGCAAAAGATATATTGCCTAAGCCCCTTCCTACAAGTATCTGAATCAAAGCTGATGGGATTTACGTGTCAGACTTCAGATAATCTAGGAATCTGGTGGAGAGTGGGTACTTCAGTCCCCAGCTGGTGTGTTGCAGCAATATCTTGGGACTTATGGGTGTAATTAAACCATCCCTATTAGTAATTACAAAAAGGGACTCACTGCCCTTAAACGTGATTGTAACATATCAGATCTTCATAAAAGCATGAAGCTAGTTATTTCATCAGCAAAATCCATGTAGAAAATATTTTATTAATGTTTCAATTTTCTGATTCAGCCCTTTGTGTAATAAAATATGGTGGCTCAAACAGTTTCCTTTTTACTGTTCTAGCTCGGCCTCGTAAGAGAGGCTGAAATTTTGTAGTACCATTTATGCCAATTTTCCTTTAAACTCTCCAGCATAAAGCATATCAGCAAATTAATATTCCCCGACCATAAGATGAGATTGACCTCCTAGGTATAAGTTCATTTCTTGTCCTAACATCTACTGTACCGTGAAATTAGGGGTCTTTTCTTTATCTGTCTATGTATTTTTACTTCATTTTCACTGTGGCAGGAGTTGTGGTGGGGAGCTCAATCCAGATACCGTGTCACCTTAACGTATTATCAACTTTTACTTAGTCAGTCATTACTGTATAATGACGCAGGCAATGTCATTAACACAGCTCGCTTTTCGGTGCTATTTTATTCCAGCTGGAATGAGAGACAAACTGTCTGTACTTAGAAAGAACCTAAAACATGGAGCACAGGCTTGGTGAAACTCTGTGCTCATCTTGGCTGAGTCGCTTGTGCTGAATCGAGTTACCAGCAGGCAGGTAAAAGAAAGGGAGCTCTGATAGGCTGTGCATTGGGGAGTCTTAAGATCCTATAGGAACACATGGGATCTCCTATTGAAAGGTCCCCCAATAATGGGTCCATGATTAAAGGAGTGAGACTGATACAAAGTGAAGGTCAAGCAAAGCTTTGTTTCATGCCAAGCATCGAGAATCAGACTGACCGGCCAGGGCCGTCTCTTGCAAAGAGGCGACCTCTCTCAGCCTTACAGACTATCTTTGAAGGGCAAAGGTCATGTGGTTGGGCCTGGCTACGCACAGGTGTAACACACAGATTGTAACACAGAAAGCTGCACAGTCATGCTAGGTCACACATAAGTGACCAATTGAATTACAATTTACCCTATAGTAGATATTTGAACTAGCCTATCACCTTGGTCAGAATTGGTGCCCAAAAGGCGCCCAAAGGGCGGGGCCCATACTCCTTGGTAGCTAGGGAGACAGTATGCGCCCCCACTGATTGGATACCTCCACCTGGCCTGACCCACCCTTGTATTTGGGCTTTGTTACCTGGGACTGGTTTCCGGGACTTGTTTTTAAGTAAGTCCCTTGGGGGAAAGGGGGGCAGGGACAGTAAGTTTTACTGCATAAACAACAAAGTCATTGTTTAACTGGATGGACTCGCTCTGGCTAAATAAGCCCTTACACTATCAGGTTAATCAGAAGACCTGTGTGTCCTTGAACTACTTACTTGACTTCTCAGGGCCTATTTTTTCTTGACTGAGAAAGAAGGGTTTGGATGAATGATCCCTAAAATCCCTGCCCACAGTAACTCTCTGATTTTTATGCAGACCGACACTTTTTGTTCATCTATAGTAATACGTAATGACTAGTGTCTATAACGCAGTTATATACATGCTTTCTCCCCCTCTCAAAAGTCTTCCTGGGTTCCCTCATCCCAGACTCTGTCCTTCTCTGTTCTTAGTATACTTGTTACCAATGATACTCTATATTAGAGTGGATATTTTTTGTGTCTTTCTTTCACCCTCGAGGCTGTGAGGTCCTTGAGGGCAAGAGCCTTCTCACCCATGTCTTTTCCATATAGGAAGAGTATTTTTGCAACACGACACCCGATCAATATGTGGCAACTGTATGGATAAACTTCGCATTACATTTTAGAGATTGTGCAGGGAAACACAGAAACAAACACAGATAAAAATTTATCTGAAAGGGGACCCCTATATAGCTGTGGTGAAATTGCTTAGGTCCTTAAACCACGTACAGTAAATTCAGTAGTTTCTCAGGGAGATTTCACTTTAATGTATATGAAATGCCAAATTTTTGCAGTTGAGCGGAGAGGTAAATTATTTGGGGCCGATAATGGAATCCTTTTATACATTTCTGATTATTCAGCGCCTTATGGTAGGGCCATGCTATGTGATTTCCTATCATGTCAGAATGTGGCCTGTGTGGCGGTGAGGTCATGCCAGTGCTTTTAAGAAAGAAGAGAGAGCTTGTACTGTCCTCACTGGTGTTTTAATGTTTTGAGGTTGTTTTTGCGTGGGCTCTGGAGGAGCTAGTCTGCAAAGCAAGACAATGTGAATACATCTCCCCAAATCAATGAGAATTGTGCTGTCCTCTAGAAAATTAGGTTTGAACCACGTCAACGTCAATGCCGTAGATGGAATAAATCCCATTTCGTGATTGCGCCGTGTATGAATTGTGTAATGTGCCTATATGGGCACGAGCTATGATTGCTTCCCTTTCCTCAGCATTACGAAATGGTAATGCGGTGGATTCATGGGAGGAGGAGTGTCTCAAATAAACAGCTCAGGCTACATGAGATAATTTAGGGCTCGCACTTGGGAAGTCTCCCAAGTGGACCAGTGTAAGATGTTATTATTAACTAGAGACAACAGGGAAAACACTCTTGGTGACTTGTTTTGAAAAGGAAAGGAAAGGAAAGGGAAAAGGAAAAGGAAAAAGAAAAAGAAAGAAAAAGAAAAAGAAAAAGAAAAAAAGAAAAAGACAGGTACTGGCGTGAAGTCCCTGCATCATCTTGCTTTAGGCGGTGTTTTGTGTAAGTTTGTTGCGAAGTGGGAAAAAACCTCTAGTCTGGTACCTCCAAGGGGAGTTCGTGGGCAGGCCAGATGACCTTCCATAACCTTTGTTCCTTTAGCCACATGAAATAAGTGCCTCGTTGGTGCTCCGCCACCACTGTAGGTGTAGGGGTGGATGTCTGGCAGGGGTGGGTTGGAGTGTCTAGATAGAACAGCTTCACAGGTCGAAAGCCCACTAGTTTTTCATTCTCTCCACCTCGGGTGTTAAAAATTCACCTGAGGGACGCCTAGGTGGCTCAGTTGGTTAAGCAGCTGCCTTCGGCTCAGGTCACGATCCCAGCGTCCTGGGATCGAGTCCCGCATCGGGCTCCTTGCTCGGCAGGGAGCCTGCTTCTCCCTCTGCCTCTGCCTGCCACTCTGTCTGCCTGTGCTTGCTCTCTCTCTCTCTCTCTGACAAATAAATAAACAAAATCTTTAAAAAAAAAAAATTCACCTGAAAAATAAAGGCTCCTATACCACCAGTGCACTGTTCATTTCGTGCACAGACCTGCAGAAATGAACTACTATGCTCAGTAACGGTGTTTCAGATCACCAGCAGTTGATACTGGGAGGTGAGCCCTCATAGGGATGAGCCCTTGGAGCTGTGAAACGCTAGCTCCGTCTGAAGTTCGGAAGACATGTAATGATCATTCCAAAGGCCCTCTTGTCTCCTAATCCACTGGAAACTACCTGTAAGCTGAATTCAGTGAGTGCTGGGGGCGTAGGCAGCCCTGTAGTCAGTGAGGACCTGGAGCACTGGGAAAGTAGGACAGGCATTATAAGCTAGCGCTGTTGGCCTTAGAGCAGTGATCTTTTCCAGTTCAGCTCTGGCTCCCCGTGTCATAGACTCGCTGGGTCTTCATTACAAGACAGAAACCCTAGCGTTCATTGAATCCATTAGGTCTATTCTGGCGCAGGCTGATGTCTCATTTTCTGCCTTAAATGTGAATGATCAGCTTTCATGGGTAATCAGCAATAAATTCAGTCCAACGTACTAGCTGTGTGACCTTGGACAAGTCATGGCACTTCCCTCAGCCTCACTTCCGTATCCATAAAATGCAGGCCTGTGAGCTTTGATGTTCTAGGTTATATAGATGGGATTCTGGCACTCAGCACTGTGCTTGCAAGATCATTGAGCTGATGAGAAGCATCTGGGTCCTCTGTACTCCACGGGTTACTGGGATTCTCAGATCTGGCCTGCCTTTTCAAGCATATGCATGGTATTCAAGTAAATATGCCTGTCAGTGCCCTCATTTATTTTAGAAAATGGTAGAAGCCTAGAATCTCAGGTCTGAGTTACTATTAAAATTTTATTTAATTAGAGCAATCTCCTTTTGAGATCAGGAAACTGTGCCATCCGTCCATTTATCATGTTATTCTCTTATTTAATATTTATTAATATTAGGCACCTGGTGTATGCTTGGGGCTATGCGCGGTGCTGAGGAAACTAACAGAGTGAGATGCAGTCCCCATCCACAACCCTCTCCCCGTTCCCCACAGAGGAAGAGCACCCGTAAACTATAAACCCGTTGCTCTTCATTGCGCTGCCTTTTGGTTCTGTGTGGCTGGGACGATGGTGCTGGGGAGCTGGGGGACCTCCCGGAGAAGAGAAGGTGGGGGGAGAGTTCCTCAGCTCTGGCTCCTGCAATCATTCATCATTTCAAGCTGAAACTAGAGACTGAATTCGAGGGCAAAACTGTGACAAGCCTGTTTATCAACAAAAGCCCCACCGGGAGTCGGAGAGCATTTCTTCGGCTGAAGGACTTCTGTATTGGACAAGCACACACTCAGAACCCAAACCCAGCTTCGCAGTCCATGTTCAGAGGAAATAAAGGGCCACACAGAAAATGAAAGTGGAGTGGGCACCCTGCAAGGAGTGGGACAAAACCCAGAAAGTTCTGAAAGGCCTCTGTGTGGCCGATTCCCAAGCCCAGGCCCACACCTCCCGGGGTCTGACTGTGGCAGATGGGGTAGCAGTTTGCCCCCGGCTTGTAAATGGGGCATGGTCTTGCTTTGCGTTTTCCCATAGAAAAGAAATACCTTTTATTATAAAGTCCCAGATGAAAAGATAGCAGTGAAACGAGCCACTTGGGGTTGAGGAGAGGATTGTGAGAGGACAGTTAGGATATGGACTGCGACTCAACAGAGTTTCCAGAAGGGAGAAAAATATCCCCAAACAAACAAAAAATCGTCTGTCACTTGCATCATTTAAAAACCCATTGCCTGGGGGCACCTGGGTGGCTCAGTCATTAAGCGTCTGCCTTCGGCTCAGGTCATAATCCCAGGATTCTGGGATCGAGCCCCGCATCAGGCTCCCGGCTTGGTGGGAAGCCTGCTTCTCCCTCTCTTACTCCCCCTGCTTGTGTTCCCTCTCTCGCTGTGTCTCTCTGTCAAATAAATAAATACAATATTTAAAAAAAAAAAAACAAAAAAAAAACCCATTGCCTGCAGGTTTGTCTTGTCTCCCTGGTCCCCAGCCCTGCCCGCTGAGCTCCTTCTCATTGGTCAAGGCTCCGGTCCATTGCCCTCCTCTTTCTCGGGCCTCCCTCAGTGGTCTCCATCACATGGATGGCTGTCGTCATCGTGCTCCACAGCCTCAGCCCCAGGCCCCACATTTGAGTTCTTCGTGTCCATGTGGGTCGCCTGTGGAAGACCCCAACAAGTGTCCCCGAACACATGGACTGTTGTCTCTTTCTCTCTGCATTTCCTTCCCTACCTGTGGGCCTGGCTCAAACACTCAACAATGTTGACTGAACTTAAATATCTAGTATCTCTGGTGAGCTTGGACGATCACGTGGAGGTCTCTTACCCTGTAAGTAGTGTCCTCCGGGGGGAGGGGGCATGTGGTGGGAGAAAGTGGGTGAATTATGCCTGCCTGATGGGCAGGTGACACAGCAACCAGAAAGCCAAAATTAAAAACTGATCTTCACACACGAGAAGGGTTGATTGAGTCAAACATGGTAAAATTTAGGACTAAATGCACACTGTTGCCCTTAGATGCAAAGCATTAATATCGAAGCAAAATAGCATGTGGTGAGTATCCGCCTGTTCTTATGAAGGAGATGGGGGAGGGGGATGATTTAAGTTCATACAAGTCTCCAGGAAGCTGCCCAAGATGTCTGTTCTGTCCTGGGGTGGATTTACTGAAGAATTTAGTAGCTAAAGAAGAATTTGGTCTTGGATTCTTGTCTCTGCACTCTGGAGGACCCGCCGGAAGTTCACACACACCTGCCTCTCGTGCCAGGCAGTGACGGCATGGATGTGGCGTAGACTCTTTGAATGTCAGTGGCCTGGGGACCGATCAGGCTGGAGTGTGTCTGGAGGAAAAATGCTGAGTGGTCAAAAAAGAAAAGAAAAAGAAAGAAAGAAAGAAAAAGATTGTCCCTCAAAGAATTAAAAAAAAGTACTAGAAGCAATCTGAGATATTTATACTTCAAGACACGTGTTGGTTGGCAGGGATGGGTGTGTGGGGGAAGTGTGGAGCATAATCACCGTCTTCCAACATTTTAAAAACTGCTGTGTGGAGAGGGAATTAGAATTCTTCTGTTTGTCATCAAATGAGTGGAGGTTAGAAAAAGCAAGTTTTGGCTCAAGAAATGTCTAAGTGTGAAATGGCTTATGTGAGATATGGCTCTCCCTTTCTCATTTTGTAGGCTCAATAACTTGAGGGAAAAGGGTACTACATAGGATTGCCACATTTGGTTTGGGGATTGGGCGAAATGATTTTTAAGGATCCTTCTGATTCTGATGTCTTATTTCTATTGAATACGTAGTTCCTTTTTGACCCCAGAAAAAGATTTAGAGTATGAAAGTAAGGTGAACAGTTCTCATTTTATTGTGTAAAGCATGTTTATTTACATTATTCAAGTGAACCCTCTAAGATACACATGTGGAGGAGATATTATTATTGTCATTCTGTAGATTAAAAAACCTACAGACTTTTTACAGACTAATGACTTTTTCAAGGTCATCGGAGGAGCTGGGTCCTTGACTTCACAGCTAGTGTTTACAATCTGGTTCTCTGTGAGTAGTTAGACTATCCCTAAGAGGTAGATTCTAATCTTAATTCCATTTCATAGATGAGGAAACCAAGGTATGGAGTACAAGTCAAGGTCACGTACCTGTGAAGTGGCAGAACCAGTGTGTGAACCAGACGGTGTGATTTCATAGCTCATATTTTTAACCTCTGTGCTAGCATGCATTTCTATAATTAGCGTAATATCTCAGCTGATGAAATGTTAAAATTGTCAAGTCAAAGAGCAATCAATAATTTGTTTTGCCATCAACCATTCAAATGATCAGAATACAAAGTTAACAACTCAAAGTGTGTCCCCCCCCCCCCCCCCCGGGACAAACTATGGTATCCTGGAATCTGTATCGAAGGTTAACATGAAAAGTTGGGGGGAGCAAAGAAAGACATACCTTCCCAAAGGACCCCATGAAATCTGGCCCCTCACTCTCGAAAGTGGTTCATGACGCAGTTAGACATCACTTACCTGGCTTGTCCAGCATGGAGATGCTAGGTTAAATGGATTTTGCTAAAACCTGCATCTAATGTTTTGAGCATCCAAACTTCTGTGTGCTTCAGTGAACAGCAAGTAGAGTAAGGGCAGCCTAACATGGTGGCTGAGAGCCCGTGCATTGTATGTTCTGAATGACCCCAGACTTCTGGCTGCTGCTGTTTTTGCTGTGCCTTTGCCTACTCACCTGATAGCTTATTAAAATGCTTCAGGTATTTTGGCCCAGCAACAAGTGCCCCCAGCTCGCTGTGTTCCTTTAGCTTATGCTCTGTTTTTCCACAGTTCTTGCTTTCTCTTCCTATATCTACTGTCCACTCCCCACTGCCAGCTTTCCTCTAACCTGCTGGGATCTTTTGACTCCTTGATTAGTAACAGAAGGTAAAACTGGAAATTTTTAGGAGAGGAGTTTGGTGTTTCTGTAAAACTGAGTCTAATAGCTTTTGTACTTAAGAAAGGAATGCCAGGGGCACCTGGGTGGCTCATTGGGTTAAAGCCTCTGCCTTCGGCTCAGGTCATGATCCCAGGGTTCTGGGATCGAGCCCTGCATCAGGCTCTCTGCTCAGCAGGGAGCCTGCTTCCTCCTCTCTGCCTGCCTCTCTGCCTACTAGTGATCTCTGTCTGTCAAATAAATAAATAAAATCTTAAAAAAAAAAAAGAAAGAAAGAAAGGAATGCCATAGATGTGTAGAGAAAAGAGTCTCCAATATGGTAGCCACGGGAGCCCTGTGGCAATTCACATTTCAGCTAATTAAAAGAAAACATCCGGTTTCTCAGCCCTACTAGCCACATTTCAGGGGCTCAGTGGTGTCCTGTGGCTAGTAGCTGGGGTAGGAGAGTGGGCAGATAGCACAGATAGAGATCATTTCCGTCATCACCAAAAGTCCTCTTGGCACTCATTGTTCAAGCGCCTGTGGCATTGAGGCTTGAGGATAAATGGAAGCCGACAGACATGGGTTCCCTGCTGGCTATTTTGTAGTTGAGAAAGGTATTTACTGGCTCCCAATCACCTCATCTGCAAAATGGAAATAATAAATCATTATATTACAGGCCGATGTGAAGATTAACTACAGTGTCTTGTAAAACAGCTCTTGGTTTGCAGTACTGGGGTCCAGGGAAATTCATTTTTGGAAGTTACCCGTTGTATGTGGCGTCCAGTCTGATAGGGCCGTTTTGTGAGGCTGAGGTTTGCAGAGCCTGCTTCCACAGAAACTGTCCCCCTTGGTACTGAGTCATAATGTAGGAGTTAACATGCATATTAGTTACTATTTGCTCCTCGGATGTGCCGAATGGCAAACATAATCTTTTTTTTTTTTAAGATTTTATTTATTTGAGAGAGAGAGAGAGAGAGAACATGAGACGGGAGAGGTCAGAGGGAGAAGCAGACTCCCCACTGAGCAGGGAGCCTGACGTGGGACTCGATCCCTGGACTCTGGGATCATGATCTGAGCCCAACGCAGTTGCTCAACCAGCTGAGCCACCCAGGTGCCCCAAACATAATGAATTTTTAAGGAGTAAATGCTTTTTAAGAGAGTATGTAAAATACTTCATATCTATCAGGAAACTTTTTTGTAATCTCTTATTTTTTAAAGATTTTATTTGTATGAGAGAGAGAGAGCAGGAGCCAGGGGGTGTGGAGGGGCAAAGTGGGGGGCGGGGGGAGAAGCAGATTCCCACTGAGCCCTGAGCAGGGAGCCCTACTATGTGGGGCTCCATCCTGGGACCCTGAGATTGTGACCTGAGCCTAAGGCAGCTGCTTAGATAACTAAGCCATCCAGGTGTCCCATTTTTTGTTATCTAAAGACCACATTTCCCAAGTCACCATCCAAGGAAAATTAGACCGGTAATGGCTTTCTTTTATCACCATCCAAGGAAAATTAGACCGGTAATGGCTTTCTTTTATCAAGTTAGGTTTGGGAAACCCTGCATTTCCTCTTTCCTTTGAATTTCCTCTTGGATATTCATAATGTGCAGGTTAAAGGCTCTGAGAAGTCCTGCTGGAAAGCAATTATGTTTAACATTTTTTTAACTCAGTGTTTTGAGCTTTCATGGATATGGCACTCCTCCTTATTCTTAGAGAACACTTATTAAATAGCTTTTACAGAAACCATTTAAAACATACACTGCTCTAAGGGCATTGTCAACCACTGTTTTCTAGAGGCATCTATAGGAAGGCTTGAAAAGCATTTCCTTCTGTGCTAACCCCTAATTCTAACATAACAAAAGGGATGTGGTGCCCACAGCTCCCTCTTTTCGTAGTTCCTTAAGGAAAGGATAAATCTGAAGCTAGTTCAGGACCTGAAAGTAAGCTGCTTTGTCAAGGTTTAAGGTTCAGTGAACAGCAATTGAGATCTCTTGTATTTCAGACAAAACTGCAAAGGCTGGTTTTGTTCTTGGAGATGAGAGACTAATGGAACCGTGCTTCCATTGGATGGCCAGCAGGTTTCCAAGACCTCTGTCCTCAGCAGTCTGTCCTTGCCGTGTCCTGCCCATCGGGTCTGAAGGCGGTCTTAGAGAAAAAGGGAGATGTGATTCAACCAGTGTCAGTGAAGGGATTGCTTTGAATAAAGCTGAACCTGCATTGGCTCTGGTAATGTGATAAGATCTAAGAGAATGGTCTCATCGGTTGTTATCTCCCTGCACCACGTGATAAAGCCTGACAGATAGCCTGCTCATACACACCGCTCACAAGGTGGTGGGACGCTGGGAACTTTAGTCTAGCAGGGAAGGATAATGAGCACATTCTCGAATCAAGTTTCTGGATTATAGATACCTGTGCCTATCTGTCTGGATGGATGTCATCCCTCTCGCTCTTTGCAGTCATCTATCTCAGGGGCCAGCAAAGAAAGGAACCAGCTAAGAAATATCTGTGGCCTGGCAGGCCGTTTGGTCTCTTCTGCAACAACTCAGATCTGGTGTCGTAGCTCAGAAGCAGCCAGAGACAAGACAGAAATGACTGTGTTCCAGTAAAAGTTGCTAAAACAGGCGGTGGGCCACATGGGGCCCATGGGCTTAAGTCTGCTCACCTCTCATCTATCTCTTTGGTTATCAGTGTAAGCACCAGTTTTGGCGGTTTCTGTAATGCTTGCCTGAATCAGATCGTGTGTGTGTGTGTGTGTGTATTCATCTACCTTTAAAAATAATTTGAGGGATGCATGGGAGGCTCAGTGGGTTAAGCCTCTGCCTTTGCTCAGGTCATGATCTCGGGGTCCTGGGATCGAGCCCCACATCAGGCTCTCTTGCTTGTCAGGGAGCCTGCTTTCCTCTCTCTCTCTCTCTCTGCCTGCCTCTTTGCCTACTTGTGATCTCTCTCTCTGTCAATTAAATGAATAAAATCTTTATAAAAAATGCTTTGAATGCATGGCTAGATGCAGGCTTCAGACATCTTCTGTGAAGTTATTTCTATCTGCGAGTGTCGAGACTCGGGTGTCACGTGCGTCTTACATCTCTCTTTGTTTCCCACAGCATCTCTTTGCACATAGTATATGTTTAGTAAATGTTGGTTGCTAGGTAAACAAATGAACTACGAAATACATGGGACTCGTGCTCTTAGAGATTCAAGTGTAACTATGTCTACAGAAGCATTCGTTAATTGATATTTTTAGTTTGCCTTCCAGGTGCCAAGCAGGGAGCTGGATCTGGAAGATTCGGCCGTTAGCAGCAGGACCTGGCGGCTCTTCTTGGTGCTCTCACACAGGATAGAGTCTGCAATAAACACTTGTGAGTTAGCATGCTCACATACTCGTTAGTGCCACAGCCTTCCAGAAAACTCTGTCATGAAGATGCAGCAGATGCTTTGGTGACAGCCTCTTCTTTGTCCATACCTCTGAGTGTATTCTGTGTCCCTCTTGCCTCTTAGAGTGTCCCCAGGGCCATGCATAGTGCTGGGCTACTAAATCCTTGCGAATGAATGAATATTCCTGGAACCAAAAACATAGAGCTAGTGTGTTATTCTGGAATGAGCTTTAGTTGTGGGCAGGGCAGCTGGGTTCAAACAGCAGCTCTGGGCACGGGCTGGCTATGGTATGGATCAGTTGGGCTTATCCTGGGTGGCAGAAGAAAAGGCATGGTTGGGGCGCTTGAGTGGCTCAGTCAGTTAAGCGTCTGCCTTCGGCTCAGGTCATGATCCCAGTCCACAACGAGCTCCTTGCTTAGTGGGGAGTCTGCTTTTCCCTCTCCCAGTCCCCTGCTTGTATTCCCTGTCTAGCTGTCTCTCTCTCTGAAAAATAGATAGATAGATAGATAGATAAAAAGAAAAAGCATGGTCACTGGGAACAAGGTTGAAAGACTTCAACTATTTATGACAAATGCTCATATGGGTCCTTTGGGGCTGAGAGCCTGCCAGCCAAATGGTTGTGGTAGCCATAGGGCGTGCAGACCTAGAAAGAAACACAGCCAGTGTGGGAGGAGGAAGGTTGGGAATTTGGAGATCCCCAAAGCAGATTTCCTCCATGCTGTCAGCTGGGACCGTAAGTAAGGTTACAGTTTGTAGCAAACAAATGTTGGAAGAAGAGAGAAATAGCAAAAGAAAAAGAAGAAAAAAAACAACAACCCTAAAACACAAGATAAAAATGCTGAAATCATGACAGGCTGACAAAATGAACTTAAAAAGGACCAAAGCTGGCTTTCTTTTTGGTTTCTCCTTGATTTCTCCTTGTCTCATTCCGGGAGAAAGCTGAAATCGTCTCAGCTGGTCCCTTCCACAGGAAGATTTGAGAGCAGGAGTAGCTTTATCCAGGAGGAAAAAAAGGTTACCTGCCAGGACTCTGATTATTCACAGCCCTGGGAGGAGGTCAGGGCCCCGGCCTGCAGTATTTTGCACTCCCGAATTCAGGAGCTCCCGGTGATCTTCATATCGGGAGACTAATCGCAGTTATTTTGGTGTCTGACTAGAGCTGATAGAATTGAAATGAGTACCTTTTGCAAAGTATTTTTAGCGGCGTTGTCTCACCTAGGCTCTGGAGTATCCCTGTGAGGGTAGGTGTTAATATCTCCATTACAGGCGGAAATGGAGGCCCCAGTTAAATAATTTGCCTAAGGCCACGCAGCTAATGAGCAGCAGGGATAGAGGCTGAATCCCATCAGGTCTTCTGATTCAAACTCCGTATCCTTTTCACCACGATGGGCTTCAGAAGGAATGTGAGGGTCTATTTAAGAGGGCCACTCGGGGCCAAAGCCCTCATCGTCCGTAATAAGCCCATGAGCAGGTGCAGTACTGACTTTCTAAAGAAAATTTGGTATGTGTGAAGGGCACCACAGCAGTACTGGGGGTCGAAGTTAGCAGCGTTGGTTTGGGGGTTCACACTCCGGCCCTCTTTTAAAAGCTCTGTGGCTTGGAGCAAATTAGTTAACATGTTTGCTTCCTTATCACTTGCTGAGGCATGCGTGAATTAATATATGTAAGGAACTGGTAGGTCTTCTGGAATTGGCTTTATTTTTATTGTTGCTGCCTATGATGCTGGTTTATATTAGGGCATCTAGGTAGCCAGATGACGGTGTCAAGGGAAGTATAGGGCTTCTTACCCACCACACATTTCATTTGGGGGGAAACAATTTCAGTGTAGTTGATTTAGGGAGAACTCTTCGTCTGGATGTTATCTAAGTATATGCTCTGTAGTTGCTTGCTCCTTCCCTCTTTCCTTGTTTCCTTTTCTCCCATCCTCCTTTCCTCCCTCCCCCGTCCTTCATTTTTTGTTGTTCTTGTTGTTGAGTTGAGGCTAGAAGGGTAAGAGGATCAAAGAAACAGGATGATAAGAGCTTATCATCTATGTAATGAGGTCAGAATGGCATTCCCCCCAGAAGAATATTGCAGTAGAGACCGGGCAGCATGAACTATGGTGTGTTTCCTACCAAAGTTGCACCCACGTAGGTCCACAGTGCCCCCGTGTTACTGCTCTCCAGTGAGCTGGGGTGGTGGGGGGAGGGATCTGAGCTGGTGGTGGTAGGCGGGGGCCAGATGAGGGAATGCCTTATGTTCCATCCTGGAGAGTGTTGACTTTCTGTTGAAAGTCATGAGGAACCTGTGTAGCCTTATGAACTGGGGAATTAATTGATCGATTGGCTTCTTGGAATCAGTCTAGAGTAGAGGGTGTGATGGGCAGATGGAAATTGACAAGAAAGGAGGCAGGGAAGTGGGCTAGAGGATTAGGAGAGAAATCATTAGGACCAGAGCCAAGCAGTGACAACAGGAATGTGAAGGGAAGATGTGGATTTGGGGGTACGTAAAACAAGGCTCCAGCCATGTTTCGGTGATGGAACAGGACAGAGGGTCAACGCATGAATTGATAGTTACCCTGGTGGTGTGAAAGAGAATGTCTCTGAATGTTTTCCTAAAAGAATGACATAAAAAGGAGAGAGACACTGCTGGATCGACTTCAAGGGCCCTGAATAAAAGAAAAAGCAATACAGATCCCAGGGCATGTTTTCAGATCATGGTGTTGAGGCTTCTGAGTGGGTAAGAGGAGGAGACATTTGTGAGAGGGAGCTGTGTTCGGTGAAGACGGGAGATTTGGGGTCATGGAGAAGGGAAGTGCTAAAGTTACAAGGGATAAAGAAGAGGAGAAAGAAAACCGGGCAAAGAAATCCAGAAGGGGGAATGAGCTGTGAAAGCAGGAAGCCAAGCTCACCTCCGAAAGGGCTGCCTTTGTCTGAAGGGCACAGACAGGGAAAGAAAGGGGAGGGAAGAGGGGCTTTCAGAGAAGAGGGTGGTAGCAAAAAGGAAAGTCAGTGGAGATGACAGGCCAACCGTAGGTGGGACATGAGTTTCAGAAGGTGGAGAGACACAGGCAAGTGGAGGGAGCATTGAGCTGGGCATAAAGCTGGCGCACGGTCAAAGGCAGCCAGAGAAAGAAGAAGGGGGTACAAAGGAGCCTTGAAGAGTTCAATGAGATCACTTCAATATGGGACAGAACGGCCCACACAAGGACAGGGAAGCACAAATAGCTTGAAATGCCAAAGGCCTGTGGGGCTCTGGCAGAGGGGAAGCTAGTTATAATTTTAGCCCAAGGAACAAGGCTGTCTAGGATGATGGAAATGTTCTGGGTGCATAGGGACTGCGAGGTCTGGTCAGGAGCAGCAGAATCCTATATAAGGACTGGGTGCTTGTTTAACAGACATCGGGTGGATGTATGAAAGGAAATCTTTGTTGAAAGATAGATGATCTCAAGTTGTATTTATTCGGGAGGGGAAATAACCACATTTATGAATGCCCATGTCCCACAAGGAGAAATGTGTCAGGGAGAACGTCTGCCAGGATACAAGGCCTTAACTGCGTGAGGGAAAAGGGGGAGCATTGGGAGGGGGTGCCAGCAGCTCATTAATATTGCTGGCAGAGGAGAGGAAGGAAAACTCCGCAGCACTGGTTGAGAAATCTGTGTATGACTTGAGAAGGACAGGGGCGAATAGAGTAGAGAGATTGTGGGCTTAGTTGAGGACGCCTAATTTCAAATCGTTTTTTTGTCTAGTGAAGTGACCTGGTGTCAGGAATTTGACCTCTGACCCTTAGTTTCCTCAAAGCTTTGCAGTGTTTATATGGTGATTAGAAGAGGGGTGACGCGCGCACGTGCGCGTATGTGTGTGTCAGCAGTGGACGGTATGATTTCGCAGAAGTACATTCTATCACTAAATGTAGAAGTTATGAAGTTCAAAGTCAAAGATGGAACAGTGGGAATTTCCTTGTACATTTTATTATTTTATTTTTTAAAGATTTTATTTATTTATTTGAGAGACAGAGATCACGAGCAGAGGGCAGAGATAGAGGGAAAAGCATGGAACCCAATATGGGTTTTGATTCCAGGACCCTGGGATCATGACCTGAGCCAAGTTGTATTTATTCGAGGGGAAATAACCACATTTGTGAATGCCCGTGTCCCACAAGGAGAAATGTGTCAGGGAGAATGTCTGCCAGGATACAAGGCCTTAACTGTGTGAGGGAGAAGGGGGAGCACTGGGAGGGGAAGGGAGCCAAAGGCAGTGGCTTAATGACTGAGCCACCCAGGCGCCCCTATTT
Source organism: Enhydra lutris kenyoni (assembly GCF_002288905.1). Lineage (NCBI taxonomy): Eukaryota > Metazoa > Chordata > Mammalia > Carnivora > Mustelidae > Enhydra > Enhydra lutris. The sequence goes on along the minus strand of NW_019154093.1, from coordinate 26,266,223 downwards.
ATTTATTTTTAAGATTTTGCTTATTTATTTGACAGAGAGAGAGGGAGGCAGGCAGAAGGAGAGGGAGAAGCAGTCTTCTTGCTGAGCAGGGAGCCCGATGGGGGACTCCATCCCAGGACTCTGGGATCACAACCTGAGCTCAAGGCAGTTAACCAACTGAGCTACCCAGGTGCCCTCCTCATACATTTTAGATAGGATAGAATTCTGACACTACTGCCAACACTGCCACCCCCCACTCCTCCTCCTCACTGCCACCCCCCAGCCCCAAGCTGCTACTTTCCACCTGGCATCTTGTCCTCATAATGATTTACAGAGGTGGGTGGTATTGCTTGGAGAGGTTAAGTGACTTGCCCTAGTCTCTTTCCTGCAAAGTGGAGGAGCCAGAGTCAAACTTTTGGCAAATCCAGACCTTATTCTGGGCCTTACCATGGGGTGGGGGGAGTGGAGAGCTGGATAATACCTTAGGAAGTAGACTGATCCTGCTGATTCCACTGCCAAGATCCCTGTGGGCTTGTCTGCATGAGCCTCCCTGCCTCTGCCTGACCCCAGGCCAGGCCCATGGGAAATTGCATTTGGCCTCTTGGAGCAATACAGCCAGAAGGCAGCCCACACAGGTGCTCGTGGACTAAGAGAACGCAGGATCCTTCCACAGCTGGGTTCTGCCCGAGCTTCAGCTTCTTGGAGGTAAAAAGTGGGTGCCACTAGTGGCCAGTTTTTGGTTTCCTCTCTTCATTTGAGAACTCAGGTGTGAAGATCATGCTCAGCTATGAAACAGAAAAAGAAAAATACAGATTTAAAAAGAGAAGGTGAAGAAGGATGGGATGGCCGTGATGGAGAGGAGAAGGAGCACTGGCAGGAGCAAGGACCCAACCGAATGCAGTGACCTCTGGCCACTCATGGGGTCTTTGAAGGCTCATGGTGTTCACCTGCAGAGTGAAACTGTCCATCCATTCACTGGTCGCTAGGGTCCTTTCCAGGTCTCACAGGCTCTGTGGCTGGATAGTGAGTATAGCACCCATGTCCCTTCCTTTCAGTCTCTGCCTCTTTGTTACCAATATTCCAGAGCTGTCCTTAGGTTCCTGTAGACTCTAGTAAAGCTGGTAGGGATTCTGTCCCATCCTTCTTATGGAAATAAACTGCACAGGCCCCTTCTTTCAGGAGGCCGAAGTGGTGGAGAGTAAACAAACTGACATTGTTGTCCTCTGCCTGACCCCTAGCTTGGGAGCTTTTGGAGGGGTGAGGACCACGCCTTATTTATCTTCCAATCTCCAGTGTCGAATAGTGCCCTTTACTTGTCTGGTCAAAGAGTGAGTAAATGAACGAATGCCATTCGTACCATTAACGGAGTGCTTCGGGCTAAGTAAGTACTCCACATCCATGACCTTGTGGAAGCCCCGTAAGGACCCAGTGAGATAGGAGCTCCCTGCTCCCATGTTACAGTGTGTTTGCAGACACTGGCCCGCTCAGTCACTCCCCCAAGGCCCCATAGCTAGGGAAGGGGGCACAGACACACTTGGGATCAAAACCTTGGCTATTGTGAACTCTGTCACCCATGTTCTGAACTCAGTGGAATGTGAATCTCTAAAGAGGTGACCATTCACACCTTCCCAAGGGAAGTGCTCCGTGAACCATCCATTCCTTTGGAAGCGAAGTGAAATCAGCAGTGAAATGAAGCACCATTTGGGTGCATTAGGTAGTCTCCGTGGCACCCGGCCATGTTGGGGACAACATGAATGGGAAACCCTGCCAGATGGCTACAGTTAACTTGCACTTTGCTCTAGCCCAGTAACTTTTTAGCCCCTTCTCTTTCTAGTCCCCTGCTTGCAAGCCTGGATCCCACCCTCATCAAGATGTTTACTCTTTTCTCCGAGTGCCTCATGCTGTCTCTTGCCTCTGGATTCTGTACCTGCAGAAATGTAATTACAGGTCTTGGTCTCTGACTCTTCAATGTGGCTGAGTCTCCTTGAAGGCAGGGGCTCCATCTAATTTACCCCATGCCACTGAGACCTGGCCTGGGGCTAGCCCGTGCTAGTTGCTAAATAAATGTTTGCTGAGTGGATGCATTACAGATGATCCAAAGGGTGATTTCCTAAATGCCCCAAACCTGCACACACAAATGGCGTATGAAGCTATTTCTGCCACACGTCTGGTTTTATACAGGCTGAGCCGTGCCTCTAACAGTGCAGCTTTCTGAAATATCAAAGAACTGAAGTGACCTAGCCCAAATCCAAGGAAGAATTTTATGTGGACCGTCTAGACTCAAGACTGTCTCTTTTTTTCCCTTTTCAAAACATAGTAAGTTATTTTATTTGTGTTGATTCCCGATGTTTGGATAACCGCTAATCCATCAGTTCTTCCGAGGTCAGTGGGAGTCCATAGAGGGCTGCAGCAGCCTTGAGAGGGGGTGTCCTGGCGCCACTGCTGATCCTGGGCAGATCGCATTTTCTGTGCTCTTCCTCATGGAAGATCTCAGCAGGGGCGTATCACGTATTTTTCTAATCCCTCCCTTCTCAAAGGGCAGGTCATAGGGTGAGGGCAGGGCTTACGTTGCTAATGTGATTTATAAACATGCCACACATACATCTTTCCTGATCTTACATTATTATTTTTTTAACTAAAAATTTAACTGTGGTAAAATACGCATACCATGAAAGTTACCACCTTAACTATTTTTGAGTGTTGGGTATATTCATGTTGTTGTGCAACCTATCTCTAGAACTTTCTCTCTTGAAAAACTGAAACTCTGTGCCCATGAAATACCTCCGCATTTCTCACTCCCCCAAGTCATTGGCAACCGCCATTTGAGTTTTTTGTTTTGATGACTGACTGCTTTAGATGGCCTTGTGTAAATGTAATTTTACAGTATTTACTTTTTGGGGACTGGCTTATTTCACTTTAGCCTGTGTCCTCAAGTTTCATCCATGGTGTAGCAGATGTCATAATTCACTTCCTTTTTAAGGCTGAATTTTACACCATTATATGCATACACCACATTTGCTCCTCCATTCATCTGTTGGGCATTGGGTTGCTTCTACCTCATAATGTTTGCTGTCTATCTGTCTTCTTTGGAGAAATGTCTTTTCAAGTCCTCTGCCCACTTTTATTTATTTTTTATTTTTTAAAGATTTTATTTATTTATTTGACAGAGATCACAAGTAGGCAGAGAGGCAGGCAGAGAGAGAGGGGGAAGCAGGCTCTCTGCTAAGCAGACAGCCTGATGCGGGGCTCGATCCCAGGACCCCAAGATCATAACCTGAGCCGAAGGCAGAGGCTTTAACCCACTGAGCCACCCAGGTGTCCCATCTCTGCCCACTTCTCATTGGGTTATTTGTTTTCTGTAGTTGAGTTGTAAAATTTCTTTATCTATTCTGGATATTATACCCCTTTATCAGATACATGATTTACAAATATTTTCTCCCATGCCTTTTTACCTTGTGATGGTGGCCTTTGATTCAAAGAAGTTTTAACTTTTGATGTAGACTAATTTATCTATTTTCACTTTTGTTGCCTGTGCTTTGGGCATCGTGTCCAAGAACCCATTGGCAAATTCAGTGTCATGAAGCTTTTCCTCTGTATTTTCTTCTGAGTTCTTGTTTTTTTTTTTTTTTAAGATTTTTTAAATTTATTTGTCAGAGAGAGAGAGAGCGCGAGTGCACGCACAAGCAGGCAGAAGCAGAGAGAGAAGCAGGCTCCCTGCCGAGCAAGGAGCCCCATGTGGGACTCGATCCCAGGACCCTGGGATCATGACCTGAGCTGAAGGCAGCAGCTTAACCAACTGAGCCACCCAGGCGTCCCCATTTTGGGGGTTTTATAATTTTTAGGTTTTACATTAAGGTCTCTGATCCATTTTGAGATGATTTTTTATATAATAGAAGGTAATGGTCCAACCTCATTCTTTTGTGTGGGGATATCCAGTTTTCCTAACACTGTCTGTCAGAGAGACTGTCTTTTCCTCATTGAATGCTCTTGTCACTCTTGTCTCAAATCATTTGACTTTCTCCACAAGAGTTTACTTTTGGGCTTTCTGTTGTACATTTCTTTTTTTTTTAAGATTTTATTTATTTATTTGACAGAAATCACAAGTAGGCAGAGAGGCAGGCAGAGAGAGAGAGGAGGAAGCAGGCTCCCTGCCGAGCAGAGAGCCCGATGCGGGGCTCTATCCCAGGACTCTGGGATCATGACCTGAGCCAAAGGCAGAGACTTTAACCCACTGAGCCACCCAGGCGCCCCTCTGTTGTACATTTCTGGTCTGTAGGTTTGTCTTTGCGCCAATCCCACACTGTTTGGGTTACACTTACTGACCTTTATTCTCCGAACAACATGAGGTTCCAGATGCAAGTGCCAGTGAAGCCATGAACACTTTGAGGTTCAAAGGTGGGACAATGACATCTCCAGGTCTCCCGGCCAGTAATTTGCAGAGCTGGGCCTTTGAACTCTTTACTGTGCTACAAAACCTGTTGCCTCCTGGGCCAAGATACTTCACCATCAGGATTAGAGGACCAGACTTGAATAGGCTTTTCTTCATTGAAGGATCATTGCTGTTGGAAAGGAAAAAAGGACTAGTGTGTTAGGACCTCTAAATACATTTTTGATGATTAATGACTTTATAACTGTTCAGTAACTGCAGCTCTTTCATAACCTTGATTCCATGCATTCCACATTCCTCCCTCCGACCAGCAGCTCATTCTCTGTAATATACATTAGTCAATACTACAGTCTCTAATGCTCTGGTACATCTTTAATACTACTGTCTGCCCCCCAGCCAAGGCACTCTTTACCCTCTCCACCTTCCTCTACTTATATTTTTCCCATAGCACTCATAGCCTTTAACAGACTGAACACTGGCTTCTTTTTTAAATGTTTCTTCTTTTTGTCTTCCCCTGCCCACTAGAATGTTTATTCCCTGAAGCAGGGCTTTTCCTTTTGTTCACTGATATCTACAGTGTGTGTGTGTGGTAGCTAGCCTAATGACCTCCAGAGGTTCCTGTGCCTTAATTCTCAGACCTCTGGATCCATTACTTCCTGTGGCCAAAGAGACTCTGCAGATAGGATTGAGGTTAAGGACCCTGAGATGTGGAATTATCCTAGATTATCAAGGTGGGCTCAGTCTAATCACCCAAGTCCTTAAAAGCTGAGACCCCTTTTAGGCTGCAGAGAGCCAGAGAGATGGCACCATGAGAAGGACCCAACCTCCATGTTGCTGGCTTTATATCCGAAGGGGCCACAGTCAAGGAATCCACCCATGGCTTCTAGAAGCTGGAAAAGGCAAGAAAATGGGTTCTTCTCTAGAGGCTTCAGAAAGGAATACAACCCTCTTAACAGTTGATTTTAACCCAGTGAGAACTTTGTGGGGCCTCGGAAGCACTGAAAATACAATCATGTTGTTTTAAGCCACTAAATTTGTGCTAATTTGTTGGGGAAGCAATAGAAAACTAATATAGCACTCAATAAATATTTGTTCAAAGAATGAATGAAGGGGCCCCATATCAATGTTGAGAGTAAGGACTCATCCTCCTTATGAGGGAACAGACTCAGCAAGATGAACCGAGTTGACCATTGGCTCTGTGACCCCCAGTTGGCTTCCTGTGTTTCTTGTCTTACTGTTGTGTGAGAGGATGTTGGTTTGGTATTGACCTTTTCAACCACACACACCAAGCTGCCATATTGGTTCATTCTCAGATCAAGTGTGCTACAGTGTGGGTGTCTTTTGACTGGAAAAGGGAGAAGAATGAAAGTGTTGTTATGCTCCATATACTTTAGAGACATAATTAAAAATTTCAGTCTCTGCTCTCATATACAGCAAGTTAGAAGGGCCACCCAGCAGCTTCTTTGTTGTGACCTGCAAGAACCAGCCACCTTTGCCTTTAGCGTCTGATTTGGGGAACCAGACTTGGGAAACTCGCTGGCCCAGGTCATCCCAGGACCAGGGGCTGTTATTAGATCGGGGAAAGCAGTGAGCTGAAAGTTGAATTTCATACCATCAATCCCCAGACAAATCTCGAAACCAGTGTCCAATTGTTAATAATAAGGGATTGGTACAGGCAGAGGAGCTAAAAAGTCATATTCTTTGAGAATTGCTTGTGCAGACACCACAGATTTATTTCAGTGGATTTTGGAGTCTCTCTGCATGGTAGACTAGCCAAGGCAGATGGTGTGTGGAGCAGAAAATAGTGGGGAGACTGGTTTCCTCACAAAAAAATTTCAGTGAAAACTTCGCTAGGATGTGCTGGGGATGCTTCCTGGTCTTGAACAAAATAGAGACCATCCATATGAAAGGAGAGCGGAGAGCGACCGTAGCAAGCAGTTTGCATGAGTGATGTCTACAACTCCATGATACAAGGCAGCTTTTAATCTACAGACATTGACACATCATCAGTATTTTAAGAGTAACATCCTCTATATAAAAATACTCAAGAGCCTTATGCTTTATGCTCTGGACTCCAAGATGATTACACTATCTCCATGACTTGTTGTAAGAAGCCCAGATTGATTACCCAAGGCTTGTTTCCTGCATTTCTGTTTCCCTCTCATTTGACAGGTACCAGTATCCATTTATTCCATTATCTTCTGAGTTTGAATTGGAAAAAATAAGCTAAATCAGAGCAGTCTTTCTTGAGTTATAAAACCAACCATGTGAAGATGCTTTGAATTCTGTTTTGCTTGTACATAACTAAGAACCAGCTCCTCGTGGTAATTTTGCAGGTGATTAGCCTGTCGTGTTGAAGCATCCCTTTGGGAATGACAAAGGAACATGAGGTTGTATTTCTTTACAATCAGCAAATTACTCAAGAGAATTTCTCTCTCTTCTCCCCTCCTCTCTCCCAACCCCCAAAATCTCTAGAACGAAGATAGTTTAGGAGAGGGGTGAAATGTAAGTTTGGAGGAGATTCGGGGACTCCTAATCATCACCCTTTACATATCAAATGTAATCCGTGTACTGTTGTGCATCTGGGAGGGCTGGGGTTTTGAGGAGCACTTCGCCTCCATCTCTCCATTGGGAATGCCCTTTGTGTGTTTGGCAAGTTTCTTTTTATTCTGCACGTCCTAAAGCAAAGGCTGTCTCCTCCACAACGCCTTTCTTAATTTTTTTCTAGACACATGCAGGTCTTAGCTCCTGCTGTATCATGTTCATTAGCGTGCTTGGCACTGGTCTCTGTGTGTCTCCCCACCAGACTTAGCCCCGAATGAGCAGAGAGGCTTGGCTGCTTCATCCTTGAATCCCTGGTGTTGGCGCGTGATGGCAATAATGGTAAACACACTGTTGTTACAGTCATCACTGTGTTCCAGGCCTTGTTCTAAGCAGTTTATCTGAATTATCTAAAATGCTGACCACTTTAGGATGCAGAGAAAGGGGAACCCTCCTACACTGCTGGTGGGAATGCAAGCTGGTGCAGCCACTCTGGAAAACAGCATGGAGGTTCCGCAAAAAGTTGAAACTAGAGCTACGCCAGACCCAGCAATCGCACTACTGGGTATTTACCCTAAAGATACAAATGTAGTGATCCAAAGGGGCATGTGCACCCAAATGTTTATAGCAGCAATGTCCATAATAGCCAAACTATGGAAAGAACCTAGATGTCCATCAACAGATGAATGGATAAAGATATGGTATATATATACAATGGAATACTATGCAGCCATTAAAAGAAATGAAATCTTTCCATTTGCAACAATGTGGATGGAACTAGAGGGTATTATGCTGAGTGAAACAAGTCTGAGAAAGACAATTATATGATCTCTCTGATTCGAGGAGTTTGAGAGGCAGGGCAGGGCATCACGGGGTGGGGGTGAGTAGGGAGGGAAAAAAATGAAACAAGATGGGATGGGGAGGGAGACAAACCATAAAAGACCCTTAATCTCACAAAACAAACTGAGGGTTGCTGGGGGGAGGAGGTGGTTAGGTTATAGACATTGGGGAGGCTATGTGCTATGGTGAGTGCTGTGAAGTGTGTAAGCCTGACAATTCACAGATCTGTACCCCTGGGGCTAATAATACATTATATGTTAACCAATAAATAAAAATGCTGACCACTTTAAAGAAAATTATTTAGTAAGACCCAAGTGTTAGATATGGTATTAAAAAAAAACACCGAGGTGGCCTGTGATAGGTATGCGGCAAACAGTGTGCCGAGCAGCACTGTAAAATGAACGATATGTCCATGGTAGTAGGTGCTATTTACTGGGACCCACTCTGGGCTAGAGCTGCGTTTGTATAATCCCAGATCAGCTTTCTAGCAGCCTCAAGCAAAGATCAAGCCTAGTTGCTTTGGGCCAGCCAAAGCTTTGTTATCCATTTTCCTATGTCTCAGTTTTCCCGTCGAGACAATGGGACTAATAGTACCATTTCAGAGGGTTGTTGTGGGGGATTCACTAAAATGGTGAACAGTGTCGGCACCTAGCAGGTGCTCAGTGAATATTTGTTGAATAGTACAGTGCAGCTTTGCAAAATGCTTGGCCCATACTAACTTGTTGACACAATAACAACAACAACGGCTAGTATTAATCCTTCACTATGCGCCAAGCAGCTTTCTCAGAGCTTCACATGGATTTATGTAGGAAGAAATGTCGTCATTTACATTTGACAAGTGAAAAAACTGGGATCAGAATGGTGACCTGTCTTACCCAAAGTAGCAGAGTTTGAAAGCGAGTTCCGTAATGCAAAGCCTTGATGGCTTTCTACTGCGTCTCAGTTTGCCCGTCTGCAAAATGCTGAGTGTAAATCATGTTCTATATGTGACTTGGAGGTCAGCCCTTATGTAACAAGTGATGCCGAATCTGTCCTCGTTTGCATAATTTGGGAGGAAGTTGTTCCAGCTGGTGAACAAGCAAACAGCATTGTCTGTGTTACCCTGGAGCGCCAGCTCAGTTGAATGACGGAAGCCAGCTTGCCTGTTTCCAACCGTAGGCAGTAGCTCACAAGGAATGATCCAACTATTGCTAAAGCAGCTAAACCATGCCTTGGAGGAGGGGGACCCGTTTTACCTTTATTCTAAAAAATATTCATGACAAACCTGCCTGTAAGCCAGAGTGTTAATTTCACTCCGAGTGCATGATACTTTGTAGCTTCAGTAGTTCATGCTTTAGAAGAGGGGAGGAGGTGCTGGGAAATCCTCCTTCCTGGCTTCACAGCTCCCAATGCAATGGGATGCGATTGAATTCACAACGCTTTCTCATGTGCGATTTTAAGGAATCTTCAAGATCACTTACTTCTGAGTGGTTTTGTTGGTTTTTTTGTTTTAAGCAGTGGGAACCTGCTGGAAAACGAGATTTCACACCTAACTCCCTGTGTATGAAGTCGGTAGAGACTTGGCAGGGCGTCCTTGCCTGTCAGCCCCTCCTTTACTGGGTCCTTCATCCTTAGCATCAGGGACCCTCCTGCTGGGCCCTGAGACAAGTGTCTGAGATTACCCGGGGGCCACCCACCCACGTCCCAGTTCTCAAGCTCCAGGCTGGCCTCAGCCCCCAAGGTGTGCAGTCTAGCTGGGCACCTGGTAGCCTCTTGGAAGTTGGGTCTTTCGACATTGTTTCTGGTACATTGTTTCATTCCATTACAATTAATTTACAAAGGAAGCTAATCAAAGGTAGGGAGTGCTTAAAGTAGCAACCATTTTAGTAAGCAGTGACATCTTCTCTATTCTCCTTTTGGGTTTATGAAAAAGGCTGTTAAACATATGTTCTTAACCCACCTCCAAGTTGCTGAGACATTCTGTGCCGCGTTGCCAAATTCCGTACATTCCAGTGACTCCTTCTTCTCCCTAATGCATTGCTAAAAATAAGAAAACTCATGCAGAAGCATATGTTGTAGTTTGCCTTTGATTTGGGCACAGATCATCCAAGTGTGAAAACAAAATTGGTCGCTCCTTCCTCCTGATGCACAGATCTGCACATCTGCACTGTACTTAGTGGGGGCAGTTATAACTCCCGATTTATAAGGTTTGGCAATTTCACGAAGACACTTAATACCCAATATCTCATGTGATGATTATGGGAGACATACAAGGACTGCCACAGCAGGTAGCTTCATTTATACCCATTTCACAGTTGAGAAAGAAACCCAAATGTGAGTCTCCTGTTCCACAGATTTCAAATGAGGTTTTCAACTCCAGAACTCCTCCTGCTCTTTGGCTGACCATCTCCCTCTCGTTTTTAGACAGAAATGGAATATTAGCAGTTTTGTTGTTATTGCCAACCCTCCCACCCCCTTGGGACTTCGAGTAGTAATACAGCCACTATCCCCCTTGTTCATCTTTTAGAGGCACTTACCCTCTGGCTGCAGAATTGCAAATGTGGAGTGTCAGTCCTGAATTCTCTTGAGATATTGGGGCTTTGCACTGGGCATCTCCCCTTTGCATTCCAGGTCCTGCCTCCGCTTTGCTTTGTGCCCGGGGAGGCTGACTGCCATAATCCCCATAACATCTTGTTCCCTAGAGGCTTCTGATTCCTTTGTTCCGTGGGAACATTGGCAGGAGGATGAGTAAAGTTGGAGAGTTTATTCTCCATCTCCCTCACTGGGGGATCACCACAGGCTGGCCGTTTCTCTCCACCGGAGGTCACAGTCCTGTAGGATGCCCCTTTCCACCCAGCCGTTTTTTTTTTTTTTTTTTAAGATTTAATATATTTATTTGAGAGAGAGAGGGAGACGGGGAGGCAGAGGGAGAGGGAGAAGCTGACTCCCCGCCAAGCAGGGAGCCCGATAGGGGCTCAATCCCAGCACTCTGGGATCATGACCTGAGCTGAAGGCAGATGCTTAACGGACTGAACCACCCAGGCATCCCTAAGCCTCTCTGACTTTTGGTTCTCTCTTTTTGCAACCTCTCTTTCTGCCTTCCTTCAGGCCTATGGGGTGCTAACAGCTCTCCAGTAAGAGGTCCCCATGGTTCCTAGACCTGCAGTACTGTAACATCCCCTGTGGCTAACCCTAAAACTCCCCCCCGTATCTTTGCCAGTAGTCCCTTCTTCGAGCTTTTCTAAAGCTGTGCGGTTGAGGACATTACCTCTGGCTTTCCCGGGCTCTGACTGATGGAAGTGTCTTCCATCACATGTTGTCCAATTCTAACGTCTTTCCTTTTGAGTCTTCCAGGTAGTGAGGACTTACTGGAAAAGATTCTCTGCATTGCCTTGTAGACAGTTCCCTTTCTCTAACTTTCAAATATACGCTTAGCAGGAGCTAGGGCTGAAGATTATGGACATGCACCTGGGATTCTCAAGTTTTATGTAGGTCAGAATCACCTGAGGAGCTTGTCAGAATTGCCCATTCCTGGGCACCTGGCCCCAAAGAGGCTGATTCTGGAGACAAGGCGTAGGGCTCAGTTATCGTCAGGGTTAACAAATGCTCAGATGAACGTGACATAGGTAGAGTCTGGACCATGTTTGAGAAACAAGCTCGTCAGGCCAACCGACTGCGTCTGTGTCAGACTCCGTAATGGGATTCATAATCTTCCAGTTCGATGAGATTCTGCATGCATGTATGCTCCTGTGTGTTTAACAAGGGAAATTTTGTTGAAAAGAACCATTAAACAAGACAGTGCTCTCTGTCTTTCCCCTTAATAAAACTGGTCGATGATGGTAATTTCTCAGTAGGCTTTTGTGTTTTGATGAATCTCTTTATCTTAGAACCGTTTTCTGCCTCTCCCTCCACCCATCCATTCATCCACTCATTCATGAAACATTTATTAAGCATCTACCCTGTCACAGGCACTTTGCTAGGTACTAGAAATGCCAAGCCTTCCCCGTCCCTAAGCCTCCCACAAGTAGCTGGAAGCAGACATGTGTTTGTGCCACCTGTGACAAATAGGATTTTATTTATTCACTTAACAGAGCTGCATCAAGCACCCAGTATCAGCCAGGGTTGTTCTAGGTGCTGGGGCTCTAGTAGTGAATGAAACCATCCAATGGCCCTGCACTGGTGGAGCTCCAATTCTTGCATGAATTCTCTAGTGCTAGACAGTATGGGGAGAAGTAAAGGACGGGACTTTTACCGGCACCTGTGAGAGGCTGGTGGGCATTCCGAAGCTGGAACATTGTCGGACTGACCACCATCTGGCAACACTCACATCACTGTGCCGTGCTCAGCAGTGTGCAAGGCTAGGTTTTCACTGAATGCCCCCAATTCCTTGCCCACAAAGATGATCGTTGTAAATTTGAGAGGACAGATTAGCGAATCCCAGGACTGGGAGCAGAAAGGGCTCACGCATGAGATGCATAGCTCAAGACAGCAGTGTTTGGGAGTCCATTCTGGTGTAGCGGTCAGTTTGGAGAAAATATTTAAGAAAAGCATCGGATGGGTTGGGTATACGGGGAACACAGGATGGTGAAGACATAATGTACGAGGAGCAGCTTTTGGGAGGTGCTGAGGTCATAAGAGTGGTGACCTCAGGACATGAGAGTCCTTATAAAAGAGACCCCAGACACATCCCTCCCTACTTCGGCCATGGAAAAAGACAAGCAGCAAAGAGAAGGCTGTCAGTGAACTGGAAAGTTGGTCCCACTGGACTCCAACATCTGCCTCCGCTTTGATCTTGGACTTTCCCAGTGTCTGGAGCAGTGAGAAATAAACTTCTGTTGTTTATCAGCCCCTCGGTCTGTGATATTTGTGATAGCAGCCCACACAGACTAGGACTGGCCTTTGTCATCAGACTTGGGTTCACATCCCACCTTTGCTACTTCCTGGCTCTGTGACCCAAGGCAAGGATATCGCCACAGTGTCCACCACTCCTTGTGATGATGATAACGTCACCTGATGGAGAGCAGTTGTGAGGGTTCAGGGAGATCCTGTGGATCAAGCACTTAGCACAGCACTGAGGACTCCTTGTCACCAAGCCTGTGTAGCTGTGGTGGAGGGAGTCAGTGGGAGGAGAGAGAGCCACCTGCTTATGTGGAAGATTCCTTTTAGGGCAGCCTCAAGACGAAGGCCACAAGAGTCCCTTTGTCCTCAGCAGCTGCCACATGTTCCATTCTGTGACAGCCAGGGAGAGACCAGAAGCATTGAGACCTGTAAATCAGGGTGACAGAACAGGCCCTAAAGGAAGGCACTATCATTAGGATTAGGGTTTTTGAAACCAGGCCTGTGAGCTGGGCCGGGGTGGGGTGCTGAGCCCGGGAGGATTTAGGTAGAGGCTTTCAGCTTTCCAGCTCTGAAGGGTGGGCTCCACCTACAGTCCTGGGATGAGGCAGAGCTCCCCAGGCACCGTTACACATGAAATCGTTGTTAATACCTATGCACCAGCTGATTTCAGAGCAATTACATCATTGTCTTGGGGAGTGCCACCCAAGTATTTTCTAAAAGACCCATAAGTGATTGTAACGTGAAACCAGGCATTGGGAGCTACTAGGGCAGAACCTTTGGGTGGAGCGAAGTTGTACTGTTTGGTAGTAGAGGCAGAGTGTTGGGATGGGCTGGACATGACAGTGGAAGCCATGGGGTCTCTGGAGACTGGGTCTCTAAGTTCCTTGAAACTGAGACATGTTTTTGATTTCCAAAGAATGCATCTCTGAATTTATTCAGCATCATTGGAAAGGTGATGTACTCTGGGATAAATTTCTTTTATGTCAAATATTAGTAGCGTGGTAATTTGTAAGATAATTCGCTTCTATCAAAACTTACTTTCTAGGCAAGAGATAATACCTTTCTTAATATAGAAGTTTAAAAGAAATTAATAAAGGTTTACATATTCTTGATTTATTAGTGCATAAGGCATTGAAATTACGAAACCCTGTCCTCCTAGGTGATCTATATTATAATAGCTTCCGACAAAAATGCTTATCTATTCTTAGGACTTTTTTGCTTCTTCTTTTCTTGTTTATTTTCCTTCTAAAACATTTAGCCTTATCATCAATCATAAAATAATGCACTTGTTCATTTATCCAACAAATGTTTACTAGTAAAGTTTTTTGTTGATTGATTGGTTTGTGTGGAATATATTTAGCATGCACATAGAATTTTAGTGGCTTTTGAAAAAATCACGTCTTTCTTTTGTTCCTTTGGGATATGCTTCCTGGAGGGGTCTGAAATAAGGTTGGAAAAATTATATCCAATTCTTCCTTAATAATCCTTTAAGTATCTTCTGCTGTGTGTTTCAGGATGGTGCCATGGATAAGTAATTTGCAATGGGGAAAAATGAACTTGAATTATATAAGAACCTAGCAGTTATGTTCTTGAAATATGTTCGTGCCAATATGTTCGGCCCCAGGGGGCCACTGAGATATTCCACGTGGACCCGAATTTCTGATTCCTGGTTTCTTTCCATCCACTCCTGCTAATTGTTTCAGTAAGTAATTTTCCAGTGTGGAAGCAATAGATCATTGATCATCTAAGTAGAGCATAGACAGTTGGGAGGTAGATACACTTAAACATGGTGGCAGTCTTCACCCTGCTTCACCCCATTTTGCACTGTTCACTTTCATTTCCCACCAAATACAGAGGCTTTCCACTGAGGGGTTGGGAGTAGGACCAGGACTGCTCCCTTTGAGTGTGCATGGGCGCACAAGTACACACACGCAGATGTGTGCACACACGCACTTTCTTTTCTCTCTTCCGGGGACTTGTATGTGCCCTTAAGTGCTCACTTGGCTTATCAGCCCAGTTAGGTGTTGTTAAAATTTGATCACTGTTGAGCATCATTAAGCTGGTCCATGGACACAGAGGGTTGAGCAAACAGACCAGCCAGTTAAGGATGTCCGTCGGTGGGTGTTTTGATCTGTTTTTTTCAAGGTAGCCATGGAAGGGAAGAGAGAGCTTTTTTCTTTATTCTCTTTTTTTTTTTCTTGTAGAGAAGATGAACCAAAAAGTGTAGTGTATATTCACCTTAAAGGTCACATGTATAAGTAGAAAGATTCTTGAGGACATTATCATATTATTACAAGATAATCTCCTACACATACCATGCTTGTTGGCACTCTGAAAGCAAAATGACATTTTTGTCTGGGCTCTTCAGTCTTGATAGAAAGAAAAAAAAAACAAAACAAAACCAGGAACTTAGATGTATTTTCTTCAAGGCAAGGTCTGTGAAAATCCTTTTATGGAGCTTGTGTGCCAAAGCGTGCTGTGTGAAGTCAGCCGGAGGTCATTACCGTTTTTATTAGGTGATTATATTATAACTATGAGTTGGGCCTCAATCATAAGCATATCCTTTATGTGTGTTTCTGAACATTCTGTCTCCAAAGTGCTAAATTCCACATTGGAATATTGATTGTCTGATGCCTGAGTTACAGCCTTCCTCAAATCTTGAATTAGGCCTCAGGGTCCATGTGTCTTTCTGGAGATAAGTTCTTCTTGTAAGTGGGAGATGTGAGGTCTTAAACAGTGGGCCCCACAAGGTGGGAAACCAAAGGCACACTCAAGTACCATTTTCCCCCAGGTGAATCAGGAGGTATTAAACACACCATTTTATGGCATATATAAAGAAATTGTCATAATTTGTAAGTGTCCCTGAATTTCCTCTCGGGTAAAGCAAACATTAATGTATTCCTGCAAATGTTTATTATTTTCATGCAAATCTAACTGAATAGTTTTTCTTCCATTCTTTAGATGTTTTTTTCCCCCACTTAACCACAGGCTTCTAAATTTTCCAATTCTATAAATAGCCCTGATTGTTAAAGTGTTGCCATATTATTTTTAAATTGTTCAAACACACCTTAATCAGGACTTCTCAGTTTCAGTACCTTTGAGATTGTGTGCCTTGCAGGAGGGCTAGCTGCATCCCTGGCTTCTACCCGGTAGGCTCCTGAAGCCTCCAATTGTAGCATCCTCTAATGTCTTTAGTTGCTATCCCCCATGGGGGGTCAAAGAGACGCTGATTGAGAATCACTGCCTTCACATGTGTTCAGTCAAGGGCCTTCAGCATTCTAATACAGAGTGAAGCGAGTCTAGGAATGTTTAAACCAAGAGGCAACGGCAAATGTCAGTGTGACAGATGCTTGTTCACGTAATGACTTCCCCTCTAGGATGTCAGGGGAAGGCAGGGCTGTTAGGTGTTTGCATCCCTGTGACGTGGGACTGCTAGCCCGCTTAGGGGCTCCCAGTAAGTGTTTGTTGGATGCCTAAGAGAAACGAATTACCTGTCAGTAAATGTGTATTCAGCTTCCATAACTGTATGCTTTTATGTATTTCTGTATGTGTGTTTTTAAGTATTATGTACATATGTATGTTTTCCCATAAAAATACTTACCTGAGAATCTTTGTTACATTCTTTTCTACTTCCACATCTCAACAGTGGGCACCTAGCCGAGCTTTCAGTAGGCGGAGGTTGGCTGGCTTCCTGGACATAAAGTATGTATCAGAATGGTGAGGGACACCTGGGTGGCTCAGTGGGTTAAGCCTCTGCCTTCGGCTCAGGTCATGATCTCAGGGTTCTGGGATCGAGCCCCAGCAGGGGCTCTCTGCTCAGCAGGGAGCCTGCTTCTTCCTCTCTCTCTGCCTGCCTCTCTACCTACTTGTGATCTCTATCTGTCAAATAAATAAAAAAAAAAAAAAAAGAAAAAAAAGAAATGGTGAACTGACAGGACATCATGGGCCCACGCCATCACACATGCATTTTTGGGGTGATGACAGCATCTGCTGTTGGTCGTGGGATCCTCCCCCATTGGGCACCCCGAAAGGCCTGCTTAGGGTTGCCTCCTTTGAAGTTCACATTGGATACATGGTGGTGGGGGGGGGTCCAGGTCTACGGAGGCATGTTGGGTCTTTTTGAAGCCGCACTGGCAAGAGGGAGAATGTTCTGGTTCATTGAGGGGGATGAATGATTCTACTTTGTATTTCCCCAGGCTTCGCAGTTGCTGCCCAGTGGTGTGGCCACTTCTCGTTCCCAGAGCTCGCCTGGCCGCCCTGCCAGGGCTGTGACCGGTCTTGCTGTGATGGCTCTTTTCTCTAGGCTTGCATTGAAAGTCATAAAAAAAAGTCCGAGGAGAGCAGCCCTTCCCAAGATTTATGCTGAAACAGCACAAAAGTTGAGTGTTCTTGGAAGGTCCTCGAAGTCACTTTTAAAAACTTTTAGATTTAAATTCATTCTCCAGGCTTTGACCACCACAATAGTGTGAATTTTAAAAGGACTGTAAAAAACATTTACAAGGTACAGTGGATTTCTAGGTCAGGATTCAAAGCTCTGGGAGGAAAGTGGAATTAAAAGGCAGTTCTGTTAAAGTCACGAAGGATGGCGGAAATGACCTGGTTCAACCTTCTTGGTTTACAGATGAGGAAACTGGAAATCACTGGGAGACTTGTCCAAGGTCAGAGGTTCCCCCCCCCCCTTATCTTTTGAATCTCTCTTTCTGTCTCTCATTCTCCACCCCCTTTCCGATAAAATTAGGCCCAGAGTTACAAGCACAGATCAACAACAGTTTTCCCAGACCACAAAAACATTGGACTTAGCTATGGTAACTTAAGAATAGTCAAGTGCCACTAGTTTCTTTTACTTTATGAGTAAACAGAAATCCAGAGAAGGGTTATTGGGCTATAGTTTTTTTTTTTTCTTTTTTAAAGATTTTATTTATTTATTTGATAGAGATCACAAGTAGGCAGGCAGAGAGAGGAAGGGAGCAGGTTCCCTGCTGAGCAGAGAGCCCGAAGCAGCGGGGCTCAATCCCAGGATCCTGAGATCATGACCTGAGCCGAAGGCAGAGGCTTTAACCCACTGAGCCACCCAGGCTCCCCAGTTTTTTTGTTTTTAAAGCCAGTGTCCAGCACATCGGCAGCTTGGATCCCGGTGTCCTTTCTGTTCTGTTATCCTTTTACGAAAGCCTGCAGCTTCCTTGTGATTCAACTGTGCATCTCCCTGTGGTCATCGTTCCTGCATTCGTGAGCTAATACTTCCTGGGCACCAGCTGCATGCTGGGTGACAGGACATGGTGTCTGCCCTCCGCAGCGCCCATTTTGGGGAGCAAACAGAAACAAGCAGATGGTGCAAGCTGATTGTAGCCTTGGAGGTAAGAAGTTGGTGCTTTGGGGCGGGGGGTGGGGGTGCTGGCTCTGCGTCATTGAGGTGACACCAGGGAACATGAGAGTCATTGGTCATTGAAGGTGGAATGTTGTTCATCACAAGGGCTGAGAGGAAACGCTGAGCTAGGGAGAACACCTGGGAAGCGGGGTTAGCGTCGTGCTACGGACGAACACAAACCATGATTCAAGAGCCGGCTCTCTCAGCGGGACGGCCTTCTTAGAAGGCTCAGAGCAGAGCCTTGATTTCATCCAAAGCCCAAACCCAGAGCCCAGGCGTGGCACCTGTGCCACCTCTGGGGGCACAGGACCGTCCTGAGGGTCCAGTGGGCTGAGAACAGTCGATACAAGGAAGTGTACACTGTACAGTGCTGGTTCTGTAAAGGAGTTTTCCTGTGTTCACTTTGCAGCCCACTCATGGGGACGTACGTGTGTGTCACTCATGTCTCCTATGTGCTAGTCTTCTTCTCATGGTAGATGGGTAAACTATGAAAAAGGAAAATGTTTACTAAGAATATTAAGCACATTGTGGGGAGGGATGCCTGGGTGGCTCAGTCCTTAAGCGTCTGCCTTCAGCTCAGGTCATGATCCCAGGGTCCTGGGATCGAGTCCCCCATTGCGCTTTCTGCTCAGTGGGAAGCCTGCTTCTTCCGCTCCCTCTGGCTCTCTTCCTGCTCATGCTCTGTCTCTCTCTGATAAATAAATAAATAAAATCTTTTTTAAAAAAATGAACATTAAACACTTGGGCATATAGAGGGGAAAAAAGTATTTTTCTGGCTTTTTGTTTCCCTTTCTTTAAATAATCCCTTGAATTTATTTCGTTTCGATATTATGTGGGCAACAACTCCAGAGGGAGGGTTGGATCTCCTCCTTGTCCCTCCCTCATCCCATGCTTTGTTGGGTTTTTACTCCAGCTGATGAAGCCCTGTCTCTGTGCCAACCATTGTGATAAATCCTCGCAGCGATCCTGGCAGGGATGAGGAAAGTCAGGGCCTTCGAGAGATTGTCTGACTTGCTGCTAGCAAGGGGAGGAGGCGGGAGGGGACATCAGGTCTGTGGAGCTCCCACAGCCCAGCTTTAACCATTGAGCAAGACCACTTCAATTGGAGTTAATTCTTTTGAGCATTTTCTGACACCCCAATGGTGCAGAGGTAATATTTACTTTCCTAGAGTCATAAGCGACATCCTCATGCCCCCCACCCATGTGGAACCTTTCTCTTGGTGTGTTTCCAGTATAAACCTTTTGCTAGATCTGTGAGAAGCAAAGCACCTCTGGGTAAGTTTGCCCAGGTTCGGTAAGGCAGGCAAATGCATGGCATGATCCTTCGACTGGAATTTCCATGGTCTCTGTAGGTAGGTGCCTCTTGGGACGCATGTGCTGTTTCACTGATGTGATTCTCACTGTAGTCTGCTGAGGTGGATGTTACTGGTTTCAGTGTCTAGAGGAAGAGATGGAAACATGCGAACACGAGATTGATGCGAGTCAGAGGCTTCGGGTCACAGGCTTCCAACCCCGGCAGCTCTCTGGAAATTCGTGTTGCTGATGTCCCCTAGTGAGGAAGGCACCTGGCTCTGATTGGAAACTGTCTTTCAGACTCTCAGGCTCTTGCTTTCTTCCACAGTCCCACTTTGTGACCTTTCTGTTGTCATTGTACGTTCCTGGGTTCCATTCTTCCCATCTCTTTCCCCCTTCTCTCTTTCCTGTTCACAGTAACAGGGGAGTTAAGAACGCAGATGCTGGAGCCCACAGCCTGGTCCCGGATCTGTTGCTCCCCAGCTGTGTGAGGTTCGACAGGTGCCATAATCATGTTCAGCCTCAGCTTTCTGTCTTTGAGGCAGGATAATAACCATACCAACGCCGGAGATTCCTGTAAAGATTAAATGAATTAGTTTAGGTAGGTCTCATGCTTAGAACAGTATCTGATGTATGATAAGCCTTTTCTGTATGTATTAGCTACCATAATTATGAGCTGTTATTATTTACTTCTCAAACATTTGGTGAGCCACTGCCGTGTGCCCAGCACTGTGCTAGCTAACAGGGTGTATTCCTGGTGTCCCTTTTGGCTCTGGCGCTCAGTGATGGATATAAACAACCAAACCCTCCATCAGTGGGGGAAAGCACTGGATGGTTAGCTGCAGGGGACTTTCCGACTGTCTGCTTACAAATCGTTTTGTGCGAAATGAAAAATGCATTTAGCTATGACTTTCTTTTACCCATCTTGTTCACGTAGGTGGATTGTATTTTACTACCTAATTAAGAATAATGGGAAAAAATAGAAGGAAACACATTTGGAGCTTATGTGTGGGTTGAAATTTCTTGAGATGGGAAACAGATTCATAAACAGCAGAGACAATAGCGCTACTTAAATGAGAACCTCCGTGGATATCAGGCAATGGAGTAATGCCATGTTGCTGTTTGGGGCAGGGAGGGGGGACGCTTGAACATATTTGCACATATTTGCACGTAGCATCCTTGGAGAAAATTGGTCTTGCAAAGAGCAGGATGCATTTGGATATGAAAATTATATTCAGACCGCTGTGTTAGCATAGTCCTATCTTTCTGTACACCTTCCCACTGCCGCACATCCAGAGATCAATTCCCTGACCTCACGCAAACCAGATCAAAAGGGAATAAACTGGAGAGGCTTAGTATATTTCTTTTGGAGCTAGCATGTTTAATACCAGTTTCTCCTTGACTGCATTTTGTAGGATTTGGTCGTGCCTGCTGGAAGGAGCCTGACCTTCAGGGCCAGAGTCTGAACTCCTGCCCCTTTAGTTATAAAGTCCTGGACAACGAGGGGAAAGTAATTGTACCCCTCGTGTACCCAAAGCCTGGTGCCGTGGGAAGTGCATGGACCTTGCAGTCAAAGTCTCATCTGACGCATCGCCCCTCCTCTCTACTCAGCAGCTCAGAACCAGTTTCCTTGTCTGCGAAGCGAGGACCTGCATGCCCTGTGTTGTCAGGCTGTTGTGGGGTTAATAGTGTATCGTGTATTTGGTGGGAATGCAGCACTCCCTTTCATTACAACACTGGAGCCTTTTAAGACCTGTTTTCCTATACATAGACTACGTTCAAAGGGTTCATGACCCCTATGGGGACAATTAGTGAGTAATAATAAACACAAAAGAAAAAACCAGGTATCTACTCTTCAGGCCCCAAAATAGAATGTTGCGGGTCTCTGGAATCTTCCAAAGGGCTCCTCGTTGACAGTGTCCACCCTCTCCCCTCCCCAGGTAGCTAGCAGCCTGAATTTCATGTTGATCATGTTCTGGATGCCTTTCATTTTGCCTGCTTTTGAACTTGATATAAATGGAATCAGATTGGAGCACCTGGGTGGCTCAGTCGTTAAACATCTACCTTTGGCTCAGGTCATAATTTCAGAGTCCTGGGATCGAGGCTCATGTTGGGCTCCATGCTCAGTGGGGAGCTTGCTTCTCCCTCTTCTTCTCTCTTTGCGTTTCTCCTTGCTCTTGCTCTATCTCTCAAATAAATAAATAAAATCTTTTAAAAAATGGAAACAGATCGTACAATATTCTCGTGCTTTTGGTACTCATTGTATTTTTAATTTTTAAATTTGCTTGATATTGATGCACATACATATGGTTAACTTTCTCTGCTATGTAGTGTTCTGTTCTAAGAGCATCCCATTATCTCTTCAAGTAACGGTAGGCATTTGGCTGGTGTCTACTTTTTTGCTCTTACGGAATATGTTGCTATAAATATTCTTCTATCCCTTTGATTCTTAAGCTGAAAAGGTCTTTATAGACAATTTAGTCTGATACCTTGTCGCTGCCTAGTTGTTTTGCGTAAAAGGCAGCTGAGGCCCGAGAGGGCCAGCAGATTCCCAATGTTTCCCAGTTAGGAAATGGCAGTGTAGGGCCAGTAACCATGGTCTCTTGTCCCAGTTTGGCTCATTGCTGTGACTAGACCACACATCTGATGGCTTGTCTTTTTATTTTAAACAACTTCCCATGCTACTGATAACTATAATCTTGGAGTTTTTATTTGGGCTAGCTCTTCACCACTCTTCTAGAAACATACTTGGCATTTAGTGTTGAGATGATTTCTCCCCATCTCCAAAGCTGGGGCAGTGCTGGCTTCTCTGGGGCCCCGTCCCATTAATGCTGGCCCTGGGCACACCCCATGGCTATGGACCTGCCAGGAAGCTTCTCCTTCTTCAGCAGTGGGAACCTCTGAGACGTGTTTCAATCAGGAAAGGAATCAAAATAGACCCAAAATGGCCGGGGGGGGGGGGGGAAACTGCTGAGGAAAGAAGATCTGAATCCTTACGAGGCACTTTCTTAGGAAATGTCCTTTTACTATAAATAGGAATGGATATTCAATTTTAGGCCCCCCTTAAAAAAAAAAAAAAAGCCAGCCTCTCAAGGACTGAAATTAGATTTGAGGCTGATGGGATGAATATAGGATGGGGTGATTCTGTGCTGTGCTAAGACACGTCTGAAAGTTTAGAGCAGCTGGCGCAATGGAACAGCTGAGCCACAGACAAGTAGCAGCTGATTTTAGCACTTCTTTCTAGATGCCCTGGTTTGTTAACTCTGGCGTTTGGCTCGCTTGTAAGCTCTCTTCTGGAAGCCCCTCAGCATCTCAGCATCTCCTCCAGCTCTGCCACCGAGGAGATGGGCACCCATGGGCAGGTCGTTCCTCTTTCGGGTCCAAGTGTCCTGCGTCCTAACATGGTGGCAGTAGGTCATGTTTATGAAGAGCTTATACTGGGCCGGGCACTGTGCCATGGACATGGGTCATCTCATTTCGTTTCCGCAACACCGCCACGAGGGGAGAACTGTTATGACCCCCATTTTGTGCAGAAATTGCACGCAGAAAATTGAAGTACGGTTGGCCCACCGATCCCCGTGAAATGGGGGATTTGGAATCTTGTTCTGGGAGAGACCTGTCTGGGCCTCCCTCCTTCATCTTTTGATTTGGGAACTGTTGTATGTTACAGGCACCCCCCTTTCTAGACACCTCCTCTACCAACGGCCCTGGCCATCCCATCTGTCAGCCTTGGAGCCACAGGGGAGATTGTGGCTGGTATTCTGAATTCTTGATGGGCATTTGTCTGGAGGGAGTGTCCAAGGTTTTTGTCGCCTCGAAGGGGGTGTGCCACCTCTGAAAGTTTAAGAACCGCTGACTTTGATCTTAAAGTCGCTAAGACGACAAACCGACGCAACTGGCCATTTGAAGACAAGGAAATAGATCCAATCAGCTTATGAATGAATAAGCATTCAAAGGCTCATATTGATTGGTTTTTAATGATCTGGCCAAATATTTTGAAGTCCTGCAATTGCACTGGAAATTCACTGTGTGGAATTTACTGAAGAAACAAAAAGCAGTAACCTATCTTGTGAATTACACAGTATTCAATCCAAATATTTCACCGCTGTGTCTTTGCACAGAAAGGCCTCCAAGGAATTGAAAACAGCTTTTCATATCACTATTCAGAGATGGTGACAGACACTAGCAGGAAAAGGTGAAGGAAAAGGAATTTGGTGTGCTGTCGTTGATGTCATTGAGGAGGTACAGGCGTAACCCCCTCTTAGTAAATTGCAACTGGTGTTAGTTGTGGAATGTTCATAGGAATAAATGTGGACAATAGTTTACATTTAGTGAGCACATATGACATCAGGCTCTCTTTTAGGGACTCTACCTAGATTAAGTAATATAATGATCAGAATTGCTGTTTAAAGTAGATAGAGAGCTGCCCTTTGTATCTCTGTTGTCTCATCTGTAAAATGGACAGAGTCGAAGGAAAGTATGAGAGCCAGTCTAGAAAATGTCCAATTAATTCTGATGGCAGGTCTCTAATATGGAGCAAATTAATGTATTCATGCTTTGGCATGACCTTCATTATAATTGCTTAACTCTGAGACTGTTGCCTCTCTCTGCAAGGTCCAAGGGGAAGGAATCAGACATCGATTAACTGCCTAATATGGAACAAGTGTCTTTACAAATGTTATTGGTTCTTCAGTACTATCTCACGCATGTATTTATCACGACGCATCTCTGATTATTGTAAAACTACCTGTATGACTTCCTCTTAGCCTGTAAGTTGTTCATTCACCTGTGTATTGCTGACCTTTTGCTTTAGTAACAAGCCACCCCCAGATTTCAGTAGTTATCCAAGCTCTCTGCAGCTCTGCTCAGCTTTATTCTGGGAGTCCTTTTGCTTTGGGAACCTGCGCTCGGGGAGGAGCCTCATCGGAGCCATGGGGCCCTCCCGCCGGGGGGGCTGAAATGCAGGTATAAACTGAATGAACAACATAAGTGCATTTTAATTTTCTGCACATTAACAGTGGCCAAAGCTAGTCATGTGCCCAAACCTGACAACAGGGCAGGAAATGTTCCTCGTTTCCCTTGAGGTGCTGGCAGTCACAGTGCAAAGGGCACAGATGAATGCCCATCTCATTGGGAGGGACACAGAGAGCTGGGAACCATCGTCCTGGGTACTACGATTTGAGCGTTCCTAGAACTCCGTTTTCGTTCGAGAGAAAACTGAAGCCTGGAGATGCCGCGTACATACTGGATAACATGATGATGTGATCTGAACTCGTTTTTCTGATTCCACATACGTGCACCTTCCCCATCTGGTTTCCAGCATCATTCCTTTCTGCTCTGACACGCATACTCTGTTCCTGTAACATGTGGAGTTTTATGTAATTTGCCCAAGCGGCGTGTGCAGTCCCATATCGGTGGCTGAGGACACGACGTTAACATGTGCAGTTGCATTTTCCTCTTCCTGTGCTGGTAAGGGCTTATTTCTTTCCGAAAACTCAGGGCATTTGAAAGTAGTGTTTCTCTGGGGCTGCTTGGGGAGCTCCCACTGACCATTCCGTGCTACCCTCTGTCTCTATGTTGTCCTTGGCCCCTCTGCATTTTAGGTGCATGGGGACTTTTTTCTTCTCCTGATAACACTGGGAGTTTCTGGAGGACAGAGGGAGAGTGGCTGCTTTTTGCTAATGGGTCCCAATGGTGGGTACAGGGAAGGTGCTGTAAATGTACACAGAGGTAATGAACACATGAAGCTTGCTTCCATAGGAATGGCGCTTGTCACTGTAGGGGCAGTGATCTTCCATTCCTTGTACATGTCAAGTCAGGCGGGTTTAAATCATTGCAGAACAAAGGGCCTGGGAAATCCATCCACTATCATGACTTACATGTGTCCCATCTACGCATTGTTCTTTCTTTGAAAACTCAGCCATTTTTCTACAATGTTTTTCCAAAGTGATTTTTATCCCTCTGTTTTCAGGGACAAAATAGGCTCCAATTATTCTCTTTAATTAAGTGGTTTTATTTTATTAATTGTTTCTAACTTACAGAATTCCCTGGAGACCCTTTACATGTTTCCAGATGAAGCCGGGAAGAAAATCGCATTAATTATACACACAAACTCCTTTTGGCGAATTAAGCATGATGCACAGTGAACATGAAATGACTCGCCCTCCTGAGCTATCAATCTTGTCATTAGTGATGGCCTGTATCAGTGGTATTGACACGGGCTTATCCAAATTGGATTCTGCAAAGAGTCATTTTAATTTTGCACAAATGTAAGAAGACAGAGTAGTTTGACATTCCATTTTTTTTAACCCTCTCTTTTGCTGAGTGCCTGGAGCTTTTCTGTTTGCAATACCGATTTAATATTTTATAGTGCTCTCGTGTTTGTAAAACACCAAATGTTACCTGAACAAGCCACAGAGCAATCCCTGGAGAGAGTTGAGTTTCACAGGAGAGGAGATGCAGCCTTTGCAGTTAAAGTTTATGCCTCAAATCAATACAGCTAGAAAGGGGCAGAGCTTTCGAGTTACTAGTATCTTTTTAACATCTCTGAGCAGGGATATGGGTGCGTTGTGCTGAAGCTCCTTTCCTGTCATTTTCTGTGGGTATCTATTAAGGAAATTCAGATGTGTGTATGTTATATTGTCAATTCAATAAGCATTGTTTGAGCACCTGTTATGTTCTAAGATGCGCCAATGTGAAAGTACCACATTTTAAAGAAGATTTTATTTATTTATTCATCAGAGAGAGAGAGAGAGAGAGAGAACTAGCACAAGCAGGGGGAGCAGCAGGCAGAGGGAGAAGCCGGCTCCCCACTGAGCAGGGGCCCCGATGCAGGACTTGATCCCAGGACCCTGGGATCATGACCTGAACCAGAGGCCGATGCTTAATCAACTGAGCCACCCGGGTGCCCCGAGAATACCACATTTTTTAAGACATGTACTATGTGCCGGGCACTGTTCACTGAAAGTTGACTCGGTTCATCTTCATAGTGACCCTGTGAGGTAGGGTCATTATTGTTCCCAAGGTGTCCTTGAGGCACAGGAGGTTTAATTGCTCTTTGCAGGTTATGCAGCTAGAATGTGGCAGAGTTGGGGTTCACTCCAGGAAGTTGGGCGCTGAAATCCAGGCGTTTCCCTCTCCAGCTTACTTCTTCCCCAGCCATGGCGTCCTTCTGTTAAGATGGGGATGGCCTCCTGTGGCAGGCGGCCAGAACGTCAGAGCCCTATCAGAAGTTGCTGTGGTAGCTCTATGATGGCGTCCTGGAAGGGGGGGTGCCAGTCTCCCCCCCCCCCCCGGAAGCCTGGATACATGGCTTGAGGAGCCTCACTGGCCACCGCTGAGCTTTAGTTCCATACACCACCGTGTTTGAAGAACACATTACATTCCTGAGTCTTCTGTCTCTCTGAAAGGAGCTTCTTGAGACGTGTAGAATATTCTAGAGAAATTGCTCACCTTCTGACCTAAAGAGAGAATCCCTTGAGTTGGTGGTCCAGATTTCTCATGACTCAGAAGCCATTCTTGGATTCCCTAGTGTGCACTGGGTGAATAAGACCTGGTTCCTTGTTGAGGCATTTCACGCACATTCTGCAGGGAATTGGCACTGGGCATGTTGACGTGAAGTGTCCTCTTTGAAGGCCAAGTCTTTCCTCCAAATACAGCGTTGAGATGATTGAGTTTCACTGCCATTCAAAAGACTATGTTCAGCAGTATTCATGGGATGCCTCCTACGTGCTGAATGGTGTTCTGGGTCCAAAGGATAGAGCAGTGGACGAAACCAAACCCCCTGGCTCTCAGAATGGAGCTTGCATTTCAGCGGAAGCAGACAGACGATGAATGAAATTAAATGAATCCAACACCAGACAGGGATGAGAGCAGTGGAGAGAAATAAAGTAGGAAGGGGGGCAGCTGCGTGTGAAGTTGCAGTTTTAAACAGTGTGCTGGGACAGGGACCTGCGTGTGTGTTTATGGAGGTTTCATTAAAATTGAGTCACCTCTACCACTTCTGCTTAAGACTTATGATTTATCTTCATTGCCTTCATAAAGTTCTTAGGCACAAAGCTTCTCATAACTGGGGCCTGTTGAACTCACCAGACTCATTTCATACCCCTTCCCCCAGAAACCATGCTTCAGTGGCACTGATCTGCCTACACTTCCGGAAAACACTGTGGCCCTTCTTGTCTTGGTGCCATCTTGTGTGTGCTGTGTTTTCTGTAGGCAGCAGCACCCTGCCACTTCACCTCAGGAAGCTTGTAGGAACTCCCTCGTCAGTACGCCTCTGTCCATCACGGCATCCTTTTTATATCTCACACTATATTGGGGTTGTGTGGGTGGGAGGCGTGCCCCTTTTCAGTAGACTGTGGTTTCTTCCTTGAGGAAATGATTTTCCTTTGTCAGTGCTTAATCGACATAAAAGGAAGGAAAGGACATAGATAAGTAGGTGGGTTAGAAAGGAGGAGGAAGGACAGGAGGATAATCCAGAAGGCAGCTAGGAAAAGAGAGAAGTTGTGGAGGGAGGAAAGAAGGGAGGAAGGAAAAAGGAGGAGGGGGAAGGAAGAACGATCAAGAGTTCTTTGATCAAGCTTGACAAGGCCAGCATTGTATTTGAGAGACCTCTTTTTGGCCATTGTGGGCAGAGAGTTGCTGAATCCCAGCCCTCATCCACCCCACCTCCCCTTCAGCAGATCCTTTAAAGTTATACTCTTGGGTAAGACCGAGTTTTCCATGGCCCCTAGGACTTAACTCTGCCGACAGAAGAAAAGACAGGGCCGAGGGAGGAGTATGTGTCCACAAACTTCACTTGCCTGCCACTCCAGGCCATGATGAATCATGGAAGTCTGGTTGAGAATTCTCATCACTGCTTTGCTGTCCTTCAGACGCCAGCCACTGACTGTTGAGTCCCTCCTTCTCATGCCTGCCGCCCCTCTGTAGTTACGGTCACTCTTATGCATGAGTCTATCATTAGCAGAGAAAGCATGATGGGATTGGCTAGGGTTCCCTTCATTCTTAGAACCTGGGAAATGCTTCTTTTTTCAGACTCTCAGGGCCCGTGTGGGACATTGTCGTGAATGAAAGAAGAAAGTAATACAATATTGGATGTGCCCTTTTGTTGCCACTGTGTAGAAAGAGAATGATGCATTATGGGCACTGTAAGTATATGGCGTGCAACCCAGCCCTGCCCCCCAACCCAATGGCAGCTGATGCAGAAAATCATTGCTCACAGTCAGTGTCCCAACTGGACCTGATAGTTGATGGTTTCATTGAAGATGTCCTACCCTTTTCCAAACCAGAATAGTCAACAATTTCTAAAATGGAATCTCAAGAAGAAAAATCAACCCCCATGAAATCCTTGGACTTTCGAAATGATCTAAGATTTTTATCTTGAAAGTGGGTTCACAGAAGTTCTCCAAACTGTGGCCTCTCTGGATATGAAGCTGTGTCAGCCAGATACTAGTTTATTTCATTTTTTAATTTGATTCTAGGGCCCTGAGCCTGTATTTAATGTTTCAGTGAGCAAAACAGTTATGTTTGGCTCCAACAAAAGATTGATAGAAGTGATTTTCAGATGTGGAATCAAAACAGAGTGGGGAAAAAAATGTCACGTCTAAATAAAATGCAGCACTTGGAGGCATCATGTGATCTCATAATAAATGAATTCACGGCGCAAAGTTGACATACTTTGAAGGAGAATTTCTTTTAAAAATTTGAGGTGATTCATTTTTATGATTAACTGTGGTAAAAACAATTACTAGAGAATTTTTAAGTGAAAGGAAAAGAAGCTTTGAGGTGTTTATAGATAACCTCCGATTGCCTTCATTTTTATACTTGGCCTCGTGCAAGCTATGAAGTCGTATGTGTGTGAAGCTTGGCTGAAGGCCCTGGCTCTCCGGGGGTGGTCATTCATCTGTTATTCATAGTTGGGAAGGGGGAGGAGCAGGGAATTGGAGCAGCAGTGGTGAGAAGTCCACCATGTTTAGACCCTGATAGACCCGAGTTTGAATCACTCTGTGTGATCTTGAGCTGGTCACCTGACCTTCTGGTATCTCCCTTTACATACCCTAAAACCCAGACAAAATGATGTGGAAATTAATGCCGAGCCCCCAGCATAGAACCTTGCACGTAGTCAGTCATGGGTTAAAACAGCAATGGGAGGCATAGAGTGTATTCATTTTACCAACATTGATGTGTATTTACTCCTTGGTCTGTTTGAAGCTCTGTACTTCATGCTCTACAAAGACTTGTCACAAATCTCACGGATCTTGTAATCCAGAGAGGAGATGTGTGGACTTACAGGGATGGAAAACAAAGGGCAGATTAGGAGTGAAAGAGAACATCTTCCCAACCTTATAATCTAGTATAGTGCCCTGTTCATGGAGCTCTTAGAAATACCTGCTGAAGAAGTTGAGTGGAAAAGATAAGGAATGGGATGGAAGGTAAAAACAACAACAACAAAAACCCTGTGTGTCCGTTCTTCCTGTGTAGCATTCTTCAGAGAAGCAGAACCAATAGGATGGGTGTATATATAGAAAGAGATTTATTATAAGGAATTGGCTCATGTAATTATAGAGTCTAGCAAGTCCAAAATTTGCAGTGTTGGCCAGCATGCTGGAGATCCAGGAGAGCCAATGGTGCAGATGAAGTCTGAAGGCCATCTGCTGGAGAATCCTCTCTTCCTTGGAGAATCTAGTTTTTCTGCTCTAACTAGGCCTTCGACTGATTGGGTGAGGCCCACCCACATTATGGAGGACAATCTGCTTACTCAAAGTTCACAATTTAAATGTTAATCTTATCCAGAAACACCCTCCAAGTTGACATATAAAATTAACCATCACATTCTGGAAGTAATTAATTTTAAACAGATGCATTAAAAAGGCTTTAAGTTACTAGAATGTCTGAGTGTAAATCTTACTCCTTTAGGTCCTGTTTGTATTAACCTTTGGGCAAATTATTTAATTCTGTGCCTTGGTTTCTCTGCCTCTAAAATGGGGGTAATAATAGTGGCTTCTCCACAGAGTGGTTGTGAAATTTAAGTGAAACAATGCAAGGCATTATTATGAGTGCTCTGTAAACCAGAGCTGTGGTTACTGGTAGTATTAGAGATATACAAGCATTTAAGTATAGGGTCACTCTAATCAAGCCTAAACTCTTCATATGGTTTAAAGACCTGTTTTAGGCAGAAGTGTTTTTAGATTAATACTAACACAATTTTTGTTGCCATTTAAGTTTTGTTTGTCATCCACTGGACTTAAGTCTTTCGCGTCCATTTTCTGATTAAATCTTTATTAGAAGCAGGATACTGGGTATATTATTGTGCCTATTTCCAGATGACACGTGGAAGCTTAGAGGGGTTACATGATTTGCTCCAGGCCATAAAGAGAGGGGCTGAATGGGTCTCCATCAAAATTCTCCCAGTTCATTTTCCACCTTACTGTGTCTGTGCTGTTGGTTGGGACCGAGCCAACCAGGTCAAGGGTTTCTTCCTCCTTGCATTTGGAAATACGATCATTTCAGGGAGTTCAAATTTGATAGTGTCTGTTTCGTGCAAAGGGATTGCAGATACTCACATTCTATGCATAATGTTGATTTTTTTCTCTACTTTGCTTCATTTCCTTTTTGACTATAGCTAGGCCCCCTTGGAAAATGACAGGTGCAAAACAGACCGCATCTTAATGCGCTCGGTAGCTGAGTCGTTACTTCTGAGTAGGGAGGAATGACAAATAAACACGTGTAGGTTTTTGTATAAGCTCGGTGTCCGCAGCCTGGGCTCTTTGCAGCTGAATGGCCCCATGAAAGTCAATGATGGCCTTGGCTGAGTTCTGCTTGTTTGTACTCACACCAGGGGTCTAGTAAAACTCAAGTTGGTCCCTGCTCTGGGAAAATCCCATAAAAAGATTGTGTGTGTAAGTGATGTTTGTGCACACGTGCACATGCATGATGCTTTAGCCTGTTTTGTTTCCTGTCTACATCTGCAGCTAACTTGTTATCTTTATCCCTAGCATCACTTTAAAAATTGCTGTACAGGATTCCTGGCAATGTTGTGGTCTTTTATGCCTCTGGGCTTCTGAATTCTTCCTGTCTTGAGTGTTTAACTCCCTCCTTTATCTGCCCAGCGAACTCCTACTTAGGCTTCAAAACCTGATTTAGATGTTCGCCCTGTGAAAGCTAACCCTGCCTTTCCTCTGTGTCCACAAATGAATTCCTTCCTCCTTGCAGCTCCCCTTAGACTTACTAATACCTTTGTTGGCTGTCCTGATGATGCTGCAGTACGATTCTGAGGGTGGAGCCAGTACAATGTAGTGGTTAAAAGTCTTTGGAGTCTGAAAAATCGAAGTTTGGGTCTCAGATCTGCTGTTTACTAATTTTTGAAACTTGAACAAGTGACACATATTTCTGAAATTGTACTGTTTGTAGACAGCAGATCACGGGGCATCTCTTCAGAATGTTAAGGAGGTAACTGTGAGGCAACTAGCTGAGCACCTGGCCTGTGGTAGGGGTGCAGAAGTGGGGTGCTGCCCCGGCTCCCTCCGTACCCTGTCTCTTCTGCTTCCTTCCAGCCCTCTGAGGTCAGGGCCCTTGTCCTGTGGATTTCTGTATCTCTGGCTCCTGCCATCTGTGCTCATGGATCTCTAGTAGATGCTAACTGACCTGCATCCGTGGAATCATTTTACAAACCCACAGGCTGTGGTTTGCAAGGTTTACCAGAATCGCCCACAGAGGGGACTTGGAGTTTATCTTAATGTCCGTGCATGGGACTGCGGCAGCTCTCTGTCTTTGGATGCCCCTGATACCAGATGTTTTGACTTTGTGTGGAGTCCCCAGGAATTTGGGATTTACTTCTCTTTTGTTTCCAAGGTCATTGTCCCTTCTTAGTGCCAGTCAGAGGCACAGGCGTACCTTTGGCTCCGCTGGGCAGGAACTTCGAGGGGAGACCTTGCTCCCTGAGAAGCAGCTGACAAAGGTGATCTGAGTACAGAGAACAGTTCTTCCCTTCAAGTCTCAGGGCCATGTGTTGTGCTTTTCCTCGGCATGTTTCACTACTCAGTTTGCGCGGTCAACCGAGCGTTAGCCCGTGGTTGGTTATTACACGACTTGGAACCTAGAGAAGTCACCTCTAGCAGTGGCTGATGATGGCAAGCGAGGAGGTCGTACAGTGGGATGACATCAAACAGATCTGCATTCGGATCCTGCTGTGCCCCTTGGAAGCTGGTGGCACCTAAGGGCAGTCCTAAGGTTCTCTGTGCCTTAGCGTCCTCACTGAAATACAAAGAACAGGGGAAATCGAGCGTCTGCCTCCTGAATATGCTGGTGAAATGACCGATGTTTAACTTATCATGAGGCTCCGTGCGCGGTAAGTTCTCAACACAGGAGAGCCGATTGGGGCTGCGATTCAAGATGATGTGTCCCCGTGGGCTAAGGGAAGGAGAACTGGGCTCTTGGCCATGCAGCCATTTAAGGAATTAGGTCCATTTACAAATATTTGGGCCAGTTGCCGCGGCCTTCTGCTGTAGAGGCGAAGGATTCAAGGCCTGTCATTTCTTGCCCATGAATAACTGGGTCTGGCTCAGGATGGCTACAAAAGAGTGAGACGCCACCTCCGTGATTGTTAAGGAAAAGAAGCTTCCGCTGGTATTTTAGTCGTAAAAATGTATGTCTTTGTGGCGACCCTTGCACAAAGTACGGATGCACGTAGTTCCTTTTTGTTACTACCTTTATTTTTGTTTCCCCCTGAGGAGGGAGAATCCTCCCCATCCTGTGTGAGTCGCGGCTGTGGAGCTCCCGCACAGACACTGAAATAACACATGTTGCTTTTTTCCTGGAAGGGGCCTAAGTGGTACGACTATATGTTAATCATCAGTCCTGAAAGGTGTCATTTAGCAGCGGGGGAAATATGTTACTCGGTGCATTAATGGAAAAGAGATTATTTTCAAACATTTCAAAACCCTGAGGACCCTCTTCAAGGAACTTGCTTTTTTTTTTTTTTCCCTCTTTTACCCATTTAGAGCAAAGGTACCGCATCTTTCCATGATTTAGAGATAGGGCTGTAAGTCTAGCAGAAGAAGCTTAATGTCAGAAAATTAAAGGCAGAAGGTATGATGCTCAGTCCTCTTGGGTGCTGCTGTAGGCTGGGCCACAAAAACCCATCACACACACATACACACCCACGCCCACACGCACACACACACGAGACAAAAAATGTTTGACCCAAAACGTGGCTGTTTTAAAAAGAGGCAGGCTCAGAGAGAGATCATTACCGACACCTGATGATTTGGGATGGAAGACATCTCAGAGCAGAAAAGAGAGGTGAAAACAAAGACAAATGGAACAAAGACAGGTGGTTTCCAAGGACCCGAGGTCACAGACGAAGAAGGTTTGAAGGGTGCAGGGTCTTTCAAATGGTAGGGAAGGTCAGGGTCGCTTGCCCAGAACTTGAGGGCTTGAAGGTTTTCTGTTCCCAGGAGGGAAGGAAATGGGTCTGAATTTTATGTTGGCGCTCATGGCCTTTCTTATAGATGGCTGGACTTACAGATGGCTGCCCCAAGAGGCAGAGGGACACTGTCGTTGAAGAACAAAGGGGCTAGGCCAGGGACAGCAGGTCTGGCTGCTTCTCTGGAGAACTTTGGAATGTTACCGGAGAGAGAAGAGAATCCCCAACCACAGGTAACTAAAAGAGGCCTTTCTAGATGGGAAAGTCTGACATGGTTCAGATTTTGTATCATTGCTTTGAGTCAGGCAGGAGGGCGAGAGTTGGCTGCAAATCAGACTGGAGAAGTCGCCGTGGAGAAGGTACTCTTGGATAGCGTGAGAAAGGCATTCGAGTTGGTTTTCTTGGGGACCGGCTGTGGCACGGGGAGTTACGTAGGGAAAGGTATGTCACCTCCCTGAGTCTCAGCTTCCCCTGTACAACAGGGAGAGAAAATCCAGCTGCCCTGTACTTGAGCGCTTACATGAGGGGGTAACTATGGGACATGCACTCCTGGGCCTGACGCTTAAATATTGACTTCAGTTATTTTACACCCGTTCTTTCTCTCAGAAGCCATAGATCAGCAGTTGCCTCCTACGTGTAGGGTCTCCTTCCATCGTCAAACTTGGACCCAGCTGGTTCCCATCTTCAGTTGTCCCTCTGTCTCCTCAACAGCTCTTTTAGCCCTGGGACAGTTTGGCGGACTTCTTACTGGTGGTGTGTTTCCTATAGTAGACAGTGAGCTTCAGGGGGCGGGGAAACGTCTGTACCCCTTTCTCACTGACTCAGCAGCACAGGGGCAGCGCTCCATACATGGGGAGCATGTCTGCTTATTTCTGTTAGGCTCTTGTTGAGGTGTCACGAGGTGAGTTTATATTCCTGTGCTCCCCTGAATGCCCTTGATTGCTATAGGCAGTAGATCAAAGGGCCAGAGGCTCCATCTAGGAGGGAATCTGAGAAGTTTTCAAGTTTTGTTCATTTCCTTGAGGTTACAATAGAAACAAACAAGGTTTGCTACCATATTGGTGGAGTGTTGGAGCCCTGAAGCCCATCCACAGACAGCAGCGTGGGAACCCCTCTTTGTACCCTGCGTCCCCTGCTTACCTAGAGCTTGTTCTTTTTTGTACTAACTCAGTCACAATAGGATTGGAAAAGCAGATCTGATACATTAAAAAAAAAAAAAAAAAAATACAGCCAAAAACCAAATTAGAATAGGCCTTTTTGGTTTGCTATGCTATTTTTGTCTCTCGTTAGTGCTGATAATTAGCAGAATTAAGAACGGGCACTTAAATTATGGTTTAGACAACAAAACATCTCTAGGAATGAAATTACCATTCAGCTTACATTTTCAGGGAGATCTTGAAATCACTGAAATAAAATGAGTCTGAAGGACGCTGTGATGCTGGGGGCTCTGAACTCTGGAGCCAAAGTAGATCATTGAAATGATGAAAATCAACGGTGACCACCATTATCTCATTCATTTGTGCAGCAAATTAGAGTTCATAAGCCTATTTCATATCGCTAGAATCTTCACAAATTAGAACAGGAAGAGATCAGAGACATCAAATGATGCAACCCCTTCATCTTATGAGTGAGGGCGCTGGGATTTCTTCTTGTTGTCGCTTTAAAACCACTTCAGGGGCGCCTGGGTGGCTCAGTCAGTTGAAGCGTCTGATTCTTGATCTCAGCTCAGGTCTCGATTCTGGGGCACGAGTTCCATGCTGGGCTCTGTGCTGGATGTGGAACCTTCTTGAACAAACAAACAAACAAAAAGTCCAAATGTCTAGAAAACCGCAACTCCTATTACTTTGGGACGGCTCTCCTAGGGTGGTGGTGTGTTTCATTACACACATTTCTCATGCATCAGTTTGAACCTGGACCATTTATCTTGTAAATCTAAGTACTAAAACACAGAAGTATAAAAAGCCACCAGAAATCTTGTTTTAATTGAGCCATGACTGTCCTACCACACTGTATTAGCTTTAGGTGCACAGCGTCATGATTTGATCCACAAATACAGTATGAAATGATCACCAGAATCGGTGATCGGTTCCGCTAATGTTTACAACACACGCATGTATTTTTTTTTTTTTAATTGTGAGGAGCACTTTTAAGATCAGCTTTCTTGCAACTTACAAATAGACCATACTGTGTTCTTGTCTAGCTTCCGTGCAATACCTTATATTCCTCGGACTCATTTGTCTTATAGCAAGAAGTTTGTACCCCCAGCAGGCCTGTGTCACAAGGCAGGCAGTGCAGGGGTTCCTATTCCCACAGTACCAGGTGAGGAAGTTGAGGGTTAAAGATGAGAAATGTTTGGGCTGTGTGGATGCGGTGGAGTGGCCTTGGTCCCGAGCTGCTGACTCTAGGTCCCCTCCTGCTTTGCAGGGCTCATCTTTGTTGAGAGGGGCCTTCTCTCCCATTAACTAAGACTAACCACCCCCCCCACCCCGCA
Source organism: Enhydra lutris kenyoni (assembly GCF_002288905.1). Lineage (NCBI taxonomy): Eukaryota > Metazoa > Chordata > Mammalia > Carnivora > Mustelidae > Enhydra > Enhydra lutris. Next base: position 26,230,087 of record NW_019154093.1, on the reverse strand, counting down.
ACTTCCCGTCTGTCCCATCACTCTCTCTCCTCAACCTGTTTGATGCTGTCACTCTTACTACTACCCAATGTTCCAGAAGGTCTGCTCTACTTGTGGGTTTTCTCCACCAGAACATAAGGTGCACGGACCTCTGTTTTGTTCACCAGTCGAATCTGAGCACCAGAAACAGTGCCTGGCACAGCATAGGCACTCAATAAATATTTGTTAGAGGGTTGAATGAGCAATTGAAGGGGGTAGATGGCATATATAGAGTCATGTAGAGACTTAAAAAAACAAAACAAAACAAAACTCACTGTGTTTTGAGAACTTGACATTAGGTCAGGAAAATGGTGTCTCCACTTCCTCTGTTGTTAAGTGTAGCTTTTAAGTCCTTCCTCCATGGGATACATATCAGAGGGCTTCCCGTGTCCTGCACACCGTTCCAGGTGCCGGGGAACTGCCGTGACCAAACAGATTAGAGATTCTTGTCAGGGGAGAGCTTCCATTTCCGGGACATTGAGAGGACAATAAATACATTAAATAAATTAAATTTTTAAATAAATTTATAAATAAATTTATAAATGTGCATCTGTACATGTATTATAATAATTAAAGTGTGAGCAGAAAAGCGGGGGAGAGCTAAGAAACCTGGTGGTTTCCCTTTGAGTGTGGTGGCCAGGAAGGTCTTTCTGAGAATTGACATTTCAATATTTGATGAATGGATGAATATTTTACCATTAATTGTTTGTCGAAAGGATGAATGTTTTCAAATACTAATTGTTTCTGTCTCAAAGTATCTGTCAGTAAAGTTACTTTACTTCAAGTACAATGTACAGAAGGCTTTTGAGCTCTCCCCCCTGTGAAAGCAGGTTGGAGCTAAAATGTTCCCTGGATTCCACCACCATCGTCTCCCTCCTCTTCCTTTGCTTCTTTGAAATTGGGATGAGTGGCCACCTAGGAGCTGATGGTGGTGAAGCCATGATTTCAGCGTAACTCAGTCCGGTGAAGCCCTTTTGTGACGTCCAGGGGGTTAGCCTGGGCGAGCAGCAGTCTTGAGCTCCAGCCTGACGCACCTCTTGCATTTTTGAGCTGAGCTGTCACCTTGGACCAGTGACCTCTCCCAGCCTCAGAGATTTTGTTTTTCTAAACAGTGGTGATAATGTCTGCACCAGCCCGTTTCTAATGCCTGCCAGTTCCTGACCTACAACAGTAGCACAGCAAATGTTACTCTTTCTCCTTTTGCATCAGCTGTGCATTAAAACAGCCCTTGCTCTGCAGGGAGTAGAGTACAATGCAAGGTGGAAAAGTAAGCAGTGCACAATCTTTTCCCATGTAGCCCCCTCCCCGCCCCCTCCCTGATTGTGGGGGCCGGATGCATGATCACCATCTCATCCCTTTTAATCAGATTTTCATCATTATGAAGGCTCCAGTAATTACGGTTATTTTTGCCTTACAACTGAACTGCTGTTATTAAAATTCTTTTATTAAATCTTTTTTTTTTTCTTTCCCATTTGGTAGATGAAAGATGATAGAATTTCCGAGTCAGATGACCAGATACTGGATGTCGCTTAGCTATAAGGCCTTATTGTTGAGATGTAGGAATGGCCCAGGAAAGGTAGTGTTGCTGATTCAGGACTTGCGGGTAATGCCAGAGCCTGGACAGGAGGCAGTGGCTTTTCCGTGGTCTCTGCTGGCTCTCGCTGACTCCTCTTCATTTACTAGTGGGGCGCTGTTTGCTAACGCTGTGCTGTATGCTGGGTGTTGTGCCTGGAGGTCAGATGGTCTGCGTAGAGGCACCTGGCTGGTTGGAAAGATAGTTCCAGCAGGGGCACACAAGTCCCCAAGTCCAGCTCAGTGCTGTGTTCATGATATTCTGCCAAAGTGTCGGGCAAGACCTGTGACCCATTCAGAGTCCAGACTAGAGCATCACTAACGTTCGTGATAATGAAGCTAATCATCCTGAAGACCATGGGGCTCTAAAGTCATACAGCTGGGCCAGGATCATCGAGGAAGACAGGACTGGGTCACTGCCCGCAGGAGCGCATATCCGTCAGGGGTAGCACATGATAACAAGTGTCACCGGGCTTCTTACCTGTGCGGTTCCGTGCAAGGGGTGTTTCATGCACACTGTAAAGTCCTGGCAAAGCTTTATGATGACCTCAGTGTTATACCTGTCTTACAGTTGATAGAACACAGGCTTCAGTGTTTTACTTAATCCTAATCCATCCCAGGCCATGTAGCCTATAGGCGGCTCAGCTGGGAATTAAACTCGTGTGTGTGTCCCAGAGTCTGATCTGGGTGAAGCACAGGTGTTCCTGGGAGGGAATGCCATCTAAACGGGATTGCAAACTGGGACAGACACATCCGTGCACAGTCCCATCATGAACCAATTACACTTCTCTTCTTTTAACCAGAATCTTCTCTCACTCTCCCTTGGCTCATCGGGTGACCATGGGAGCCTTCACGTTTGAGAGGCTGCTGGGTATGCCTAAACCTATGTCATTTGAGCTAATTGTGTACAATTTAGCATTCCCAAAGTGCTGACAGTACTCATTCAAACCAAGTGTGAAAGTTTTTAAATTAGCTTTCACAGTTTGATTCACAAGTAGCAAATGCAAAACGGCGTAGGATTAATTTTTCCAACCATCACCAGGATGGCATAGCTGAGGGCTATCTTATAGCTCATTTCCTTTAACAGAGAAGAGGCTGGGCAGAGGCACTGTTCTTTGGAGAGTGGCTTTCTAGAAGAGATCTCAGTGCTCTGGTTACAAAAAGAATCAGATATGCAAATTACTCAGTGTCTGCATGGGACAGCATAGGCGAAGAGCAGGAACTTTGGAATTGAATGGTCTTGGGTTTGTGTGGTGGTTCTGCGGATCTTGAGGTGTGGCGTTCTCACACACTGGTTGTACAAATTACCCTTCTTAACTTTGATTTGCCTCATAAAATGGGGATAATGTTTCCAAATGTCTGAAAAGCTTCTGGTGAGGGTAAAAGGATATGCGCTATGTCATGGCTTGACATTGTGGCTGACATGTCAGAGGGATCTCATTCAGAGCTGTTGGTACTAGGATGATCCTTGAGCTTTGTTTTCCTGCAAAAATACACTGTCATAGGGAGCTTTCTCTTTAGGTAACATTTATTGAGCATCTGCTGTTTGCCAAGTGCCGTGCCTGGCATGGGGGATAAGAGGTAACAAAACACAGCCCTGCCATGAGGAAGTCTCAGTGCACAGTCACAGAAGACAACACGGTAATTGTGGTGAGGGCACAGGGAAGGAGCTTCTGATCCTCCTTGGATCATATCCGCCTTGGGTCATGACCCCATTGGTAATAAAAACCTTGGGAAGAAGCAGAATCTCAACATATACATAGGGAACAGCCAGGGAGGAGGGTTGAAGGTGAGTTCCAGGCAGAGGAAATAGCCCACCGCAAAGGCAAAGAGGTGAGAAAAGCAGCATTTATTCTGGGAACTTTTAGATGGTTCCAAATGGTTGGAACAAACTAGATAAGAGCAAGTTAACTTAACCCTGCCTCAATTCCCACATCTGTGAATGGGCGTAATAGTGGTGCCCACTTCCTAGGGCTGTTATCAGAATAAAATGGGCACATCAAGGAAAACACTAAAATGATGCCCAGTACAAAGTCCCCAGAGAACATTCTCAGCACCGAGTAGCAGTGAACAGTGTTCCCACAGATTTCATTACACTAAGAGTTACTCAGGACCTTCACAACATAGTGGGTCTTCTATGTTATGGAAAGGGGTTTCTTATACACTGTTCCCCTAAACCTGTTTGACCCATTGGATGGGTGAACATTTCTGTTCTTGGTAATAATCTTTCTCAGGAGTTTTATACTCTAAGGTTTGGGAAATGCTCTCATTAGATGCAACAGACAAGATCTGTTTTCTTGTTCTAAAAGAAATTAACCTAGTTGAGGGTCTAACAGCCCACCCCCCAAAAAAAGAGAAAATGAAGAAAAATTTCTCCCTGTCTCTCTTTTTAGGGACCCATTGTCTTACATTATTTGCCCTCGCTTGGCATTTGAATAAAAACTCCCATTCAGAGGGGTCTGAATCTGAAAGGTTACCAAGAGTTTCACTTTGTTTATTTTAGTGGGTTTTTGATACCCTGCTAAGCTAATAGTTTTTTTGGTGCAGGTACCTGTGGGTTGGAGTGGACAGGTGAAATAGGCACAGTGCAGAGCAGTAAGCCCTCTGGCTTGTCTGCCCAGCACTGAAACCAGGGTCCACCGGCAGAGGATCTCCCAGCGGCCTCCGAGCTGTGCGGCAGTGCATGAGTGCGCAGACCGGGCTGGCTCCGTTGGTCTGAACACAAGGAGGAACCAAGGCGAGAGGACAGGCAGGGGAGGCATCAGACATCCAGCACGGGGGTTCAGCCAATGCATTCCCATCACACCGCCCCCATCAGAATCTCTGCGCTCACCAGTTGCGTACCCTTGGGCAAGTTACTGATTTCCAAAAGCCCCAGTGCCTCATGGCTCAGATGTGGGTCAGGAGCAGCAGGCACCTCATGGAGCTGCAGAGCCTTACCGCATGAAGCTCTTAGAACAGCACCTGGGGAGAGGAAGGGCTAGGTGCCTGCAGCTTCTCCTGGACCCGGTTTCCTGAGATCTTCCTGCCCAACACACAGAACCACTGAGGAGATGGAAAGAAGTCAAGTGAGTGGGTGCCCAGGGCAGGACTCGGCCCGGAGGGACCTCTGAGTGCCAAGTTCGGGTACTGGTGGCTTGTTGGGAAGCCTTCCCCATCTCCTGCCTCTGCTGCTGCTTCCTCTGCACACGTGCTTAGGGTGGTTGTGAGCAATGCACTGTGCAGCACGTGCCCTCCGTGCAAGGACGCTCTGCAAAGGTTCACTTTCGTGGCATCCAGAGCCGGGCTAGCCAGATGTGGCTTGCCTCCTGCAGCGCCCACGGGGGATGGAAGTAAATGTAGATTGTGTCTCCATGTAGCCTGGCAAACGGTTACAGTGGCTGCCTTTCCATGGTGGCCACTGCCGCCCAGTCAATTCAAGTGCAGCGCATCTGATAGACAGACTTTACGGGCCGTGACCCGCGGACGTGGAGGTTTTCCCTGAGCTGTGGCGGCAGGATGGATTTTCACTGTTCGCTCCTCATTAGACCCAGGGTGCTTATTTTCCAACACAGAACACATGCAAATTGACAACAGGCACATGCTTTTAAATGTAATCAAGAAGAATGAGCTTGTGTCCCAGCATTAATTTGCCTCAGTTCGGTGTCAGGATACCCAGAGTTTTATGATATGTTTTTGTCTGGGGTTTCTTCCTTCTTGGAGAAGGGCTTAGGCATATGAAGTGGTGTCTTACCTCTTCTTCCATTTTCAAATGAATCAAACTGCGGTCTGTTTGCAGGAACGCCTACCATGCAAATTCCTTTCCACTTGGGGTAACTTGCAGGATGGGAGGATTTTGGGCCTGCTCTCTGGCACCTTCCAAACATGGCTGAGAGCCTGGCATCGAAATTTCCATCACAGGACAAATCCAGGGAATGAATCCCAAGCACCCTAGACTAGACCCCCTAGTAGCTCAGTCTCTACTATCCCCCCCGCAAAGCTCAGAGTGCTGCCTCCCTGGTGTTCATTTGAAAATTAATGAAGTGCTACTTCAGAATGCGTATCCGTTGCTTAAACATTAACACCTTGTGTCGACACTTGACTTTTTGGCACTCAGTGTCGTTTCATCATAACCAGATTGTAAGGGCTGTGATAAGGGGTCACGTCTTAATGTTTAAATTCAACACGTATTTCTAATCATGGTTTTTGAAAACTCATATACGATCTGATACGGCAGTGTGCATCTAGTGTATGCTCAGCAAATACTGGCTGGAGTTTGATTAAAAGGTGACTTTTTAAAAACGGAGACTATTTGTACCTTAACTACAGCAGCTCAATTAATGTGTCAGCCTGAAATCATTGGTCTGTAATCACTTCTTATTCCCGCTTTCCTTTCTTAAGTGTACCCTTAGAAATAGGAATTTAGTAATAAGAATGTAACACAATACCTTGTTAAAGGCTTTGAAATGGTTTATTCAAAAAAGAAGTCATGTGTTTTCCTAAGTCAGCAGGAAGATGGGCAGAAACCTTATGGAGATGGACATGTCATAGGAAGGACAGTGTGTCAGCATTCATTATCCTATTTGGGAAATGGGGAAACTGAGGTTTAAAAAGGTAATAAGTTGGGGGGTGCCTGGCTGGCTTAGTCCGTTAAGCATCCAACTCTTGATTTCGGCTCCGGTCATGATCAAAGGCTGAGGGATAGAGCCCCGCATGGGACTCCATACTGAGCATGGAGCCTGGTTAAGAGTCTCTGTTCCTCATCCTCTGCCCCTCCCCCTCCCACTGCTTGCGTGCTCACTCTTTCTCTTTCTCTCGACAAAATGGTAGTAATTTCACCAAGGTAATATAGCTTCTAAATATTAGAGTTTATTAACTACTTGTAACCATGTATCTCATTTGTATCTTTTAGTAAACTCATATGGGCATGCTTAGTGACTTTATAATTGAGATTATAGAGGCAAGATGATTTGTCAGCAGCAGGGCAATGACTAGTACACTGGACTGTGGACCTCAAAGACTGTACTTGAGCAATATCCCATTATCACTTCTTGAACGACAGTCGTGAAGATTTGCAGACTTAAATGGAATTCCAGCTATATAAGGCTTAAGCCAGATAGATACCATATATGTATTCAACCAGCTCCATTTGCTTCATAAGGTTATATTAGATGCCAACTTCTAATATTTGAAAATAAATACTATTTTTTTTAAAGATTGTATTTATGTGAGAAGAGAGAGAGCTTGAGCATGTGCATGTGAGTTCGTTGGGGAGGGGGCAGACAGAGAGGGAGAGAGACAGAGAATCACAAGCAGACTCAGTACTGAGCATGAAGGCTGACCTGGGGCTTGATCTCATGACCCTAAGATCATGACCTGAGCCAAAATCAAGAGTTAGACACTTAACTCACTGAACCACCCTGCCGCCCCCAAATTTTTAGAAGACATTTTGCAAAAATAACTGGGTCTTGTATCCAGTTGCTCGGGTTCAGGCTACCAGATACATATTGAGATTGTAGTGCAAGGACGGTATTGAAATAGTAAAGGACGCATACCTCTTGTTTTGTATATACACACAGCCACCTTCTACAATAAGCAGGGGTCTTTGTGTTTCTGACTATATTACAGGATTTAGATTTTTCAGGTAAAACTCAGTTTTTCTGAATTGTGACATAAGGAATGCAAGTAAGGAAGGGGGATAGAGAGGAGGAAAAAAACCAGCATGAACAGGGGGCACCTGGGTGACTTAGTCGGTTAATTGTATGCCTTTGGGCTCAGGTCATGATCTCAGGGTCCTGGGTTCGAGCACCACATCAGGCTCCCTGCTCAGCGGGGAGTCTGCTTCTCCCTCTCCTCCTGCTCTCTCTCGCTTTCTCTCCTTCAAATAAATGAATGAAATCTTAAAACAAACAAACGAACAAACAAAAACAACCAAAAAACATGAACAGAAAGACCTTGAAGTATTCGAAGTTCCTGGTAGAATATGGGTGCTCCCCCTCTATTGGGGATACTCATAGAAGCCTAAACAGTGTGAGGAGGCACTTCTGTTTCCACTTACTCATTCCCTCTAATACCCACTAGCACCTGCTCATGCCACTGGCATTGTTCTAGGTCCTGAAGATCCATCAGTAGATCAAGCAGTCCCTGCCATGGCGAGGTTCGCAGTGTAGTTGGGAGATTTGCACTATAAACAAAATTAATGTGCAAGTTACATAGTATATTAGAAAAGTTTTGTGGAGAAGAAAATAACAGGGGAGACAGATTGGGAGCATGGGGGTAGGGTTTGTTATTTTAAATTGGGAAAATGAAAAGGGGCATTTGAGCAAATACGCCAGAGAGGTTGTGGGTGCCTGCTTTTAGGGTGTCTGAGACCGAGGGAGCAGCAGGTGCAAAGGGCAGGAGCGTGCCACGTGTATTTGAAGAATGGCAAGGCAGCCAGTGTGCCTGGAATTGGGCTAGGGAGTGAGAGAATGGTAGCCAAGGAGGTCAGAGAAATTAAGGGAGTTGGGCATGGTGGTCATAGAGAGCTTTATAATATTGTAATGGAATCCGATGCGGTTTTGTGAAAAAATTGGAGGGGAATCTGAACAGAAACGGAGAATGCAGTTGGGAGCTGTTGCAATAATGAACAAGAAAGATGATGGCGGTTTGTTGCAGTGTTAGCCGTGCAGCTGGTGAGAAGTCTGGATTCTAGACAGAGTCGCTCAAGTGCTTTTTGAGTTTGTGCTTATGTACCAGGCACTGAGACACAGGACACTGAATAGTTGCAGAATCTGTGTCATTTAGGAGTGAGAAGCACACACTTTCCGTCAGGCGTGGTGAGGGGCAGTGCTGTGTTCCAGAAGGAGACAAGCCTTCAGGGCTCTGGTCCCATCCTGCCATGTGCTGGGAGGGGGACCTTGAGGGAGGGGCTTCATTTAACTTCTGAGTCTGTTTCCTTACCTGTAAAATGGGAGGGTGATAGCTGTTTCCTCCTGTACTTACTGCATGTATAAATAACAAATACAAGTTGCTTAGGGAAATTCTCTTAATAAACCGAGGCTACATGGCGAGGTAACATCTAGAGACTTGCTGTTCTGATTAAGATCCCAGACTAAGAAGCCAGACCCCCTCCAACCCTTGTTAACTGTGTAATTGCAGGCAAATTACTTAACCCCTCCATGCCTCATTTGTAAAATGGAAAAGGTGAACCTACTTATTAAGACTGGTATATGGATTAAGTGGGTTAATATGTAAGCCTGTAGAACAATGCCTGACATGCAGTAATTAACACTAGTCCCTAGCATGGTTGTGAGTTCCAAGGAAGTTCTTCAGAATATCCTTAGATCATTAGCATGTTTGAGCGGCCTTCTACCTATTTCCAGGCCAATTTTTATTTCAATGTTCTGGGAACCCACATTTTGTCTAAATGGCCAAACAGTTTCGGTGAAACCAAATCCGTGTGTTTGGTTCTCTGTTCACTCATCCCGTCCCATCGAGAGTACCGCTTTAATTTCTTCTCGGATTACTCATGTTTACCAACAGCTTGAAAAGTACATCCCAGCCTTCAGAAAGCAAATGATAATAGCTATAACAAGGTATTAGAGGTTGTATCAACTTGTCTTACTTGAAGTTAATATGAAAAATGTGGAGGAAAAAATAACAAGGGGAAATTTTGAAAATTGGGCAATGATGGTTAAGCAAAATGACATATGCATCTCTGAATGTAAATCACAACTGTGTTAATGCCTTGCCGGCTGCCTGCCATCCCGAGGTTTTATCACATCATAATGCAGTGATGAGGTATTTCTTTGCTTTTTTAGTTTTTCCACTCGCAGATGCCAACAATGATTATTTGTAATTTCAGAAATAAAGACGCTCAAAGCAACATCTGTGATTCCATATTTTTCCATGGAATTCAAAATGCATGTCTTATTCCTATCTGTAACCGGGGAGTATTTGCAGTCAAACATAATTCCTGTATCCTTGATTTAGCTCTGGGCCAGATTGACTAAAAGGTTTTAAAATGGGGCCCGGTGCTCTCAGTATCTGTACTGTGTGGATTCTCGACCTTTTAATCCCCATTTTCTTTAATACAAATAAAAGAGAGTTTATCGGTCGATTCAGATGAGTGGGAGTCTGCCATGTAAATTTCAAGGAATTATGCACTAAATTACAGGACCCATTTGGGGGCTTAAATATCATTCTCCACTACACAGAACTGGCATGGATTTTATTTTAAATGAAATGGCACACAGTGGCAGGCAATTATTTTTGTTATTGGGTTTCCTACCTTGGCCTCCAGAACCTAAGGACAAAGGAAGGGGATGTTCATTTATAAGTTGACCTCCTGAATTGTTCTTGAAATGCAATTTAGTCCTCATATCAAGCAAAGTCTAATGCTGTATTTGCCAGTAAAATAGTCATTTGCATTTTTTATTGACAATACAAATTGTGTTTAATCAGGCAGTCGGCATGTTAGCATTTCCAAATGATTGAAGACCCAGTTTTGTTCAAACTACATCCCATTTTGGGTCAAATGTATTTTGTTCTTTTTAATTATCAGAGCACATAAAGTTGATTTTAGCAGTATGCTTTTCTTTCTTTCTTTTTTTTTTTTTTTAATTGTCCATGTCCCATATAGCTATATCTGCTTGTCTCCAAAGAAAGCCAGGAAGCCCTAAGTTCTTAAGTTTACACATTTACAGATGTCAGCCCAGCTTAGAAGAATCATCAGAAAAGATTTCTGCTGAGTAATGTATTTGAGTATTGAAAAGACTATGGAGGGCGCCTGGGTGGCTCAGTGGGTTGAGCCGCTGCCTTCGGCTCAGGTCATGATCTCGGGATCCTGGGATCGAGCCCCGCATCGGGCTCTCTGCTTGGCGGGGAGCCTGCTTCCTCCTCTCTCTCTGCCTGCCTCTCTGCCTGCTTGTGATCTCTGTCTGTCAAATAAATAAATAAAATCTTTAAAAAAAAAAAAAAAAGAAAAGACTATGGAGAAATGGACGCGGTCTTGGACCACAGATCACGAGGCTGTTCGTTACCAGAAAGACACTGTCTGTTTCCTTATTTATGAAGAGGAGGGACAACAACCTCCCTTCCCTTTCTTGAGGATTTTCACGAGGCTTTATCCTTTGAGAGGTGCCATAGCTAAGGTGGGGGAGAAGCCCAGCTCCCCTTGGCCTAGCCAGGTGGCCTCAGGCAGGTTCACTCGTCCCTGCCTCACCTTCCTCATTAGGGGAGTGGGAACTGCCCTAACATTTACTTCCTGCGGCTGCGGTAAGAAAGAGTTAATATATAGAAAGCTTAAAACAATGCCTGGCCTGTGGGAAGTGCTGTTTATGTTTCTCATTATATTATCATCATCCTTCCTAGTATTAATAGCATTTCTGCCCAGGTTTATTGTGTGGATGAAATCAATTCATACCTGTAAAGTACTTACAAGAAACCCTCGCACGCAGTAAGTTTTACAAGTGTTGGCCATTATTTGTGTTATTTGGAATCTACCATTTATGATTGCTCACGGTATGAAAGGCATTAAGTTTAGGGGTCCTTCTAGCAACCTGGGAGAGACAAGGAGTTCTGACTTGACTTTGTGGATGAGGACAAAGACCGAGGGGCTGAGCCCCTTCCGCGGGGGGGAGCCTCAAGCAGGATTGAAAGCGGGGCAGGCTGACTTCACCTCTGTGTTTCCTTCCTCCCGAGATCAGAGGCCACTCCACACAGGTGTCCTCTGAGCAGCATTCCAGGCTCTTCCTCGTACAGGACCACGCAGCTGAGTGTTGCCTCCATACTTACCATGGGGACCTTGGCCAGGCATCACTACGCCGCTCACACCCACCAGGACATCGTCCACTTGATCTTGTTTTCCTTATTTCTAGGGAACAAGAGTCCAAGGCCTGGGGACCCGTTCCTATTTCATTTTCTCTGCAAAGACTTGCTCTGGCTCCGTCCCTCTTCCTACCCTTTTCCAGCCCCTTCTCTGTCCCGTTGTTCCCAGTATGATGTACAGCGCCAGGAGGGTCTCAGGGTAGCGATGCTGACACTGATGGAGTCTTGTTTGTTCTGGAGGAGACACTCAGTGATAATTGAAAATACCAAATTTGTTTACATTGGTCCACATAGACAGATCATAATCATAACAAACATTTTTTGAGAGTTTGCTGTGTGCCAGAACAGTTCTAAGCAGTTAATGCATATTAATTTATCTAATCCCCACAGCCACACCAGGCAGTAGGTACTAATACTGTCTGCTGTCTCCAGATAAGTTCCAGGCCCATAGTCTGTAGGGAGCTGGGGCAGCTTGGCGAGGGCAGAATGGGCTGATCTCTCTCTGTGTCATTCTCCTTTCTTCTTGTCTGTGCCCGCGGGGGGCCATAGCACAACCAGCCATGTCCTGTGCCCCTGCAGGTGATACGGGAGAGAGAGGAGGAATATGAAGGGGGAGAAACAGGGGCTTATGGGGCATGTGTGTGTCAGGTCCAAGGTTACAACCTTTACCCCTGTGATCACAGGTGACACCGACAACCCCTTGTCAGGTAAGTATCACCCTTCTCTTGGTAGGGGTGAGGGTGAGGAGAATCTGAGCCATTCAGTGATTTGCTTTGTCTTCCGCTGTCACACAGCAAAGCTGGGATTTGAACCCAGGTCTGTCCAGCTGTAGATCCCAGACTTTTGCTTGCGTTTAAGTTCTTCCCTCTGTCCCTCCCTTTAGGTTTAGGATGATGGGGGCAAACCAAATGGACAAGGTACCTGACCTAAAGAGGCTTACCTTCTAGGCAGGGAATCGGTCAGTAAACAAACAGATAAACATATAAGCAGAACATTACAGAAGCGGTGAGAGCCCCTGATCTAGGGTCCTCAGAGAGGATATCTCTGAGGTCCAGCGGAAGTGAAGGAGACAGCCACACAAAGACGTGCAAAGAGCAAGGCAGAGTCCCGGGCAGTTGCAGCAGCAAGGACAGGGCTCCAAAGCAGAGGAAAGCAGGGGGTATTTGAGGAACAGAAAAAGGGCAGCGTGCCTGGTAGGAGGCAGACAGAGGCCCAATCAAGCAGAGCCTCATAGAAGAGAGTAAGGAGTCTAGATATTTTTCTGGCTTCCACAAAATTTAGTATAAAATCAGCACCGTGACCCTGGGCCATCCATTTAGAGCTCCGAGTCTGCAGCTTTTAGTCTGTTCAGTGTGTGTAATAATCCCTGCTCTGGGTCCATCTCGGGGATTGTTTGAACATTAGACACAGGGAAATCTAGAGGCACTCTTCAGAAGCCGCAGAGAGGAATGGCTAATTTACCTGACACATTTATCTGTGTAAAAGAGAGGAATTCTCGGAAGACTGACTGTATAAAAGAAAGGGAGCTGAGCATTGGAATTCCTGAGTGCCGAGTCTCTGGGTGACGAGTAGTGGTCATAACTGTAGTTGGATGAGAATAATAATAGGTGTCCAGTAAGCTCTCACTGTGTGCCTGACTCTAAGCTAAGCTCTTTAAATGCCTTATCACTCAATCCTCATGACACTATAGAAGACATAAATACTATGATTTCCTCCATTTGTCAGCCAAGGGACTGAGGCACAGTGAGGTGAAGTCCCTGTATCCACAGGCTTCGTCATGAAATGCCGAAAACTCAATGGCATCTGGCTCGAACAAGCAAGATGTTTCTTTCAATTATATAAAAAGAATCCACCCTGAGAGTAAGTTGGTGCCAGTAAATCTGCTCAAGAAAGTCATTAAGAGGAACCCAAGGTCCTCTGCCTTTCTGCTTCATCATCTTTACTATGTAGTTTTTGTTCCTCATGAGCGCGAATTAGCTGCTGCAGCTCCAGTTTTCATATCTGTATTCCAAGTCAGGAGAGAAGAGGGAGAGCCAAAGGAGATGAGCAATTGTGGAAGGGATAAAAGGTTTCAGCTTGTGAGGTTTTGACTTTTGCGGGGGGAAGGGAAATGTTCATCTACATCTTCTTTGCCTCCAACTGAGGTATACAGTCAAACCTAACTGAAAGGAAAGGAGGATTCTGGAATTTCACTTTAATTTTTTTTTTAAGATTTATTTATTTGAGAGAAAGAGAGAGGGAGAGAGCCTGAGTAGGGGGAGGGGCAGAGGCAGATGGAGAGGGAGACTCTCCAGCAGACGCCCCGTTGGTGCAGAGCCCAACGTAGGGCTCAATCTCACAACACTGAGATCATGACCTGAGCCAAAATCCAGAGTCAGATGCTCGCTGAACCACCCAGGTGCCCCAGGAATTTCACTTCATATACTTGAGATGCTGCAGGTTATAGAAGAGGGTATTAGAAAGTGTGTTAGTGAGCTAGACCCCAGTCACACAGTTAGTAAATGATGAAATGTATTTCACCCGTGTCATACCCTTGACCATAATGCCATAGTATCCCCCTACAGGGGAGAGACTCGGGAATCTTGGGCCTGTTATTTAACCTCTCTGTGCCAATAATTTTCATTTATTAAATAGAAACAATAAAGAGTTTTTAAATAATAGGGTTTGGGGGAAGATAAAGCAAAGTCCTCATAAAGCAATTGTCTGGCATATAGTTAAGTACACTTATTGTTAGCTGTTCTTAACTGTTACATTGTTACGTTCTTATTGTTTGCAGTTTCTGTGCCGGCATGAATAGGGAGGGTCAAACAAAATACAGCACAGCCTCAGCTTTGTAGGAGCTCACCTGTTCAGTCTGTTCATAAATAATAATTTATAGTGTTAAGTTCAGTGCTGGGACAAGAGGCAGCAGCAGCATAGATGAGCGAGCAATTGTGATTCCTAGGGGATGAGCGGGCAATTGTGATTCCTAGGGGATGAGCGGGAAAAGATGAGTGAGAGTGAGTCCGGGATGAAAAGATGGGTTTTGAACGGAATGATAGGCTCTTTAGATGGCCAGAGAGGTGAGGCTGGGTTCCCTAGAAAGAGGAGAGGGAAGGATATTCTTCTTCTTTTTTTTTTAAGATTTTATTTATTTATTTGAGAGAGAGAGCACAAGCGGGGGAGTGACAGGCAGAGGAAGAGGGAGAAGCAGCCTCCCCGCTGAACAGGGACCCGGATGCGGGGCTCGATACCAGGAGTCTGAGATCATGACCTGACTGAAAGGCAGACACTTAACGGACTGAGCCACCCCAGTGCCCCAAGGGAGGGATATTCTTGATAGAGGGAACAGCATATGCTTAGCAGTTGCCACACTACACAGGGTAACTCTGCACAGCCTATTAGGGAACTGCATGTATTTCCAACACACTGAAAAGTGGTATGAGGGTCAAGGCCAGCCCAGCAGATGTGAACAAGGCTTTCCAAATGCCTCCTTTATGCTGAGCACTGCCCTAAGCCCTAGGGACACAGTGAATCGTGAGAGGCAGCTCCTGCTCCGGGGAAGCACATCACATCAACACTCAGTTTTTCTCCTTTGCTAAATGGGGGAAAAAATGAAAGAAGCCCAAATTGTGTTAACTGTCTG
Source organism: Enhydra lutris kenyoni (assembly GCF_002288905.1). Lineage (NCBI taxonomy): Eukaryota > Metazoa > Chordata > Mammalia > Carnivora > Mustelidae > Enhydra > Enhydra lutris. The sequence goes on along the minus strand of NW_019154093.1, from coordinate 26,215,083 downwards.
CTCTGTGACAGAATCAAGGGTAGATGTTTTGTGGACATTGTCTCATTAAACTTCGAGGTCATTATTACCCTGTCCCATTGACGGGTGAGGAAATTGGGCACGGTAAGAGTCAGCAAGTTGTCCAGGATCACCCAGCTGGTACGTGGTGCAGCAAGGATTCCAGTTTTACTGATTCCAGAACCTGTGTGCCCTGCTTGCTGGACTGCTTCCAGAACCCTGGGTGGTATGAATGCGAATGCTTACGTGTGCACGCGCACACACACACACACACACACACACTCCTCATGATGAAATGCAGCAACATCCAAGAGCACTTTAGAGCCAAATGCAATATAAACATTAAGAACTGGGACTTTTATTTTATTTTTAAGAATAAAGGAAAGGACCTTGTTTACTACTATAGGAAATTTCCATAAGCTTGTCAGTTGTCTCTCAGCGAAGCTGATCAGCCAGAGTGGAGCTGTCCAGGTTGCTTAAGTGAAGGAGGATGGCTTGACTGTAGTTCAGTGTCTTGGCCGTCACTGAGCCGCCTTCCTAAATATGATCCTTATTGCCCTGCTCACCTCTCTTATAAACACCACAGCAATGAAAGCATAAAACATTAAAAACATCCCCTGGGTGACTGCTATTGCCTTTTGAATTAACACCAGAAATGCTCATTTGAGAGATGTGGTTTAACTCCAGCGATATTTTTTGACGGGTTAATGAATATCATATGTTATACTTTAACCTAATATAACACCATCAATTATTTACTTATTTTTATTGATTCACCTCTTCCAGATTATTTAATAGTAGATTTTTCACTATTTGGAAGATTTAATGCTGAGCACTTAGGCACCTTCTTTCTCAGTTAGGGGAGTGCCCTCTGAATATAGAGGCATCTGTGTATGTATGGGTACGTACCATTATTATTATTATCATTGTTATTACTTGTTTTTGCAAGAGACAGATTGTAGACCATCCTGGAATTAATGAACATGATGCATACACCTTGTAAATCTAAAGATAACAAAGAATTGAACTACTGATGACACCGGAGAAAGGTTTCAAAGGGTCAGGTAAACAAGCCTGTGCAATTAGAAGTACTGTTTAAAAATGCAAAAATCAGGGGCGCCTGGGTGGCTTAGTGGGTTAAGCCTCTGCCTTCGGCTCGGGTCATGGTCTCAGGGTCCTGGGATCGAGCCCCGCATTGGGCTCTCTGCTCGGCGGGGAGCCTGCTTCCTCCTCTCTCTCCGCCTGCCTCTCTGCCTACTTGTAATCTCTCTCTCTGTGTCAAATAAATAAATAGATTTTAAAAAAAATGCAAAAAGCAGAAAGACAACTCTGGAAAGAGAGACTGTGTTTGAGAACAGCTGCCAATATAAAATACAAGGCGTAGCCCATGGAAGCCTATGTATCAATGACTTTGTAGCCAAGAACTAGAAAGCTTGTGTTGTGGGACACAGTGTGTCTGTTCTCAGGGACCCCTGATGGGCCGACAGGAAGAAGGGAAGACACCAGAAGGCAGGCTGCCTGGGATCCACTTCTCTTGGGATACTCATTAGTTTTGTGACCTTGGGATTAATTGGCCTGTGAAGACAAATCTCTTGACTCGTCTAATTCTCTTTACCCTGGACGCTGGCTGCTTTGTGGGGTGTCGTCCTGGGTTGGCTGTGGGTTGTGAAAATGGATACAGTGTATGAATTATAGAATTGCAGACAGGTAGGATACTGGGATGCCAGAAATTGCCTCCTGCAGGGAGATGGAATTTGGGATTCGTTTCTGAAAGTGTTGTTGACATTAATAATTTTTCCCAAGGCCCTTGTTTTGATGTCAGCCAATGAGCACTCACCTTAAACTAATATTACTACTAGTAATTTTGTGAAGACTAGCCAAAATGTATCTAGTGATCTATAACTTACAAAGTAACATTTAGATAATTTCATCTCTTATACCTTACTGGGCTGTTGTTATTTCAAGCAGGTGCCCAGTGTCCGAGTTTTGTCCTTAGTAGTTTTAAGTCAGGGAGGGAAACAACAATCCTATCTCAGTCTTCAGGCAGAGAAGCTGGTGGAATGCGGAGAGACCCGGTCGTCAGAAGACCCAAGTGTTGAACCCTGGCACCTCCAGCTGTTAGTTTTGTGACCCTAGGCAAGTCGTCTAAACTTCACAAAAGCCTTATTGTAGTACATATTTTTAAAACATTCGAAATAAACGTAGTGAAGAAAATGATAGAGGAAAGTGCTTGGGTGGCTCGGTCCATTAAGCTCCAACTCTTGGTTTTGACTCGGGTCATGATCTTGGGGTTGTGGGATCGAGCCCTGCTTTGAGCTTCATGCTCAGCATGGGGTCTGCTGGAGATTCTCTCTCTCTCTTTTCCTCTCTCTCTGCCCCTCCCCTGCTCATGCTCTCTCTCTAAATCGATAAAAATATTTTTAAAATGTCAAAAAATTTAAAAAAAAGGAAATGGAAAAAAAAAGGAAATGATATGGGCAAAGATTTCATGAACATATATGAAAGTCCTTGTTACTAGGGAATATAGTGCCAACGTGTAAGATTCTTCAAGCCTTGGGATGCCAAGTGGCTGGCCTCTAGGAGACCGTCGCCCGCCTTGGCAGTGGACATCTCTGCTCTCGTGCAGTTTGCTTTTTCACCAGCCATTGTGCAGCCTCAGAATTTTTTTCCAGATGAAAACTCATGCCATCCTAGCCCTGGCCTAGGTTTTGGATCCAGACCTCCCCACAGCCTCCCTCCTTTGCTTCAGAGGTAGGCATTTCTCTTTGCTTCCAGTGCAAGCAGTCTGGCCCAGAACCACGCACAAACCCAGCAGCCACCTCTCAGAAGCCAGGTGGCTGTGTCCAGTGCTGCTGGTTAGGTGGCAGCTTTGAGAAAGTTTGCCGCGCAGTCTGCAGCCGCCGTCATAGGTAGCGGACAACCTGGTAAGTCCGAGATACGTGTATTTTTAGACCCAAAAGACTCCATAATGTGTGGTTGGCAGTGATTCGATTCCTTTCCCCAACTGTGAGCTGCTGAGGTCCTTAGAGGCTCCAATTAAAAAAATACATCACGGGGCGCCTGGGTGGTTCAGTGGGTTAAAGCCTCTGCCTTCAGCTCAGGTCATGATCTCAGGGTCCTGGGATCGAGCCCCGCACTGGACTCTCTGCTCGGCAGGGAGCCTGCTTCCTCCTCTCTCTCTGCCTGCCTCTCTGCCTACTTGTGATCTCTGTCTGTCAAATAAATAAATAAAATCTTTAAAAAAAAATACATCACTGAAGATTGTTTTCAAACATTCTAAAGGTAATGAGACCTGCATTTCAGATCAATCAATCTCCAGCATTCATGTTTTTTACTCTTTCATCTCTTTGGCTTTAAGGAAAGTTAACTTGGGCAAAGGAAGTGCTTTGGCCATTCCCATCTCAGGGGGCCACGAGGAAGCTACCCAGGCCAGAAAGTTTCCGCGAAAAGGTTCCCCATCCTCTCCTTCCCGTTCTGCTTCCGTTCCCCGGCAAGCTCAGCACCGTTTTTCTTCCCATTCACATTTCCCTTCTCTGGCCGAGACATCGGTGGTGTGTTCGGACATGTGGTACCGTGTTAGTGAACTCTTAACCTCCTTTTTCCTCCTTCTGCTTTCCGTGGTGGAGCTAACCATTTTGAGGTGCTTTATTGCCAGGTTTGGCAGCAGGTCTGAAGAGGTCCCATCTGGAACCCCAGAGGCTGCAAGGTAGTTTCCTTGTGGGTCAGGTAGAGATGCATTCACACCTTCAGAGAAGTTACCCCCTTGCAAGGCCCCTGGTGCTGCAGGAGGCGGGTGTGTGGGGTAAACCCTGGGGAGACTGACGTGTGTTTCTGTCTGCTCTGAGGACCCATTCTCCCAATTCCTCCACAGGTCTCCCAAGTGGGATCCTGTGCACATAACCCCACCGAGTCTTCCCCGAAAAGAGGGCTCTGTGTGGGGCAAGACAGGGCAGCACTGCCTGTTATGGACTGAATGTTTGTGCCCCGTCCTCATTCTGATCTTCATATGGGAAAGCCCTAAGCCCTAATGGGATGGTATTCAGAGATGTGGTGTTAGGAGGCGGTGAAGTTCAGCTGGGGCCAAAAGGGTGGGGCCCTCAGAGCGGGACTGGTGTCCTTGTAAGGGGAGGCTCCAGAGAGCTTGTTTCCCCTCCACCACATGAGGACACGCCCAGAAAATGCTCTCTGCGAGCCAGGAGGAGCAGCCTCACCAGAGGCTGAATTTGCTGGCACCTTGGTCTTGGGCTTTCTAGACTACGGAACAGTGGGAACTAAGTGTGTGTTGTGTAAACCATCCAGTCTGTGGTCTGTTGTTGGGGCAGCAGACGAAGTTGCTCTCTAAGAACCATTGTCTTCTTAGAGAATGTTGAGCAGGACACCATGCACCAGCACGGGGGGTGGGGGGAGAGGTGAGGGGGACTCCATCTCAGAGAAAATAGCAAAGGTCATCACAATGCCAGACCAGGGAGAAGTCCAAGCGCTTCTGCCCACAGTGCCTTGGTATCGTAGTCACCAAGGATAACAACAGTCACGGAGCGGATGGAACAATAGTTTACTCACATAGAGAAGAGACAGAGTGATCAGCTCCAACAATGGGCATCCGTCCCTCAGGACTAGTGGGGCCCCTGGTGGCCAAAGCAGAGGAATTGGCTTAGATACACCCTTTCTGTCTCAGTAGAAGGACCCTGACCCCTCCTCCATGGAGTCTGAAATATTGAAAGCCAGGGGCACCTATCCTTAAACACAACAAAGGAGAACACGTTGACTCTGAAGCAGGAAACTTCCCACGGGTGGCGGTAAGCGCAGCACAGACTGTGTGGACCCTGTCTCTTGGTCACGGGTTGGGGGGAGAGGGCTGTGCTGGGGTTGAAGAACCACATATGGGCACAAGACTGCCTCTTGCAACAATCACAGCGTGTGTGATGACATCAAAGCCTCTGACGGGGGCGCCTGGGTGGCTCAGTGGGTTAAAGCCTCTGCCTTCGGCTCAGGTCATGATCTCAGGGTCCTGGGATTGAGCCCCGCATCGGGCTCTCTGCTCTGCAGGGAGCCTGCTTCCCTCTCTCCCTCTCTCTCTCTGCCTGCCTCTCTGCCTACTTGTGATCTCTGTCTGTCAAATAAATAAATAAAATCTTAAAAAAAAAAAAAGCCGCTGACAGGGCTCAGATTGGAGAGAGAACTTAATCCTGGGGACCTTGAACCTAGAGGTCCTGAAGTTGCTGTCCATAATGATTTGGCCAGTTCGTGGGTTGACAAGAGCAAGGTGGACTGAGCAGAGCCTGACATTTTGGATATAAAGGGAAATTATGGAAAGGAATAGAATGGTCACCCTATGGTGTAGTGTTAATTATCCCCACACATTCTGTCGGTGGACTGAGCTCCCTGAGGGAAGGTGTGTCCTTGTGTCCATGGTTAGCAGAAGTGTAGAGTACAGAGAAAGCTCTGGTAAGTGCCTGCTGAGTAAATGAAATAATTTGCTGGTGATGATAGATGCATAACCTTTAATGCTGGAAAGAAACAGCATTTAGTCCAAATTCATTCTAGAAACAAAGCAACAAAGAGTCAGGGAAAGTGGTTGAAGATCCGTGGTAAGCTGGTGATGTGGCCCTTGTGTTGTAGATTTGAGAAAGAAGAGTAAGGTCCAATAAATTCTTGATTCCTTCTCTATTCTAGGGAAGGAGTGTGTTCTCTGGGTGGGGGGTCTTGTGGGGATGGAAAGAGGAGGGCGGCCAAAGACATATCCAGCTTAATGAGTTTGCCCGTTGTCTCAGTTTACTTTTGGTAATTCACTTCAACGACTGTTATTACCTATTTGCAGCGACTGGCTGGCTCATAGTTCAGGCTGCTGTATCAAGTATGATAATAAACAACGAGCCGCAGACACTTACAGACAACAGTAATATATTTCTCTCAGTTCTGGAGTCTAGAAGTCCCATGGGCAGGGTGCCAGCATGGTTCTCAAGGAATCCACCGAAACCCAAGAGAACTGCACACAGAGCCACCAGAGAGCATCGGGGAGGGAAACACGTACTCATGCCTTGAAGGTGTTGAGGGTGGCAGGCCAGGGGAGGGGACTGTGCAAGTTTTTCACAGGAAGCAGAGTGGGGAGCCGTGCCCTCAAGCATAACTGGGATGTTGCTGGGCATGGGGAGAAGAGACAGTCAAACCAGGGCAAGTCTTGAGCAAGGCTCAAGGCTGAGTGGGAGGGTGGGTGTGGGCATGGGGTGGCTGTGGGTCAGCAGGAAGGGACAGGAGGGAAGAAAGGACCTTCAGAGCCTCCACATGGAGGCATTCTAGTGGTGAGCGATGCCCATTTCTGAGCCCTCTCCCGTCCAATGCACACTGCTAATGGAATGTTTTTTTTATAGACTCCAAGACCCACATTAACACGGTCTACTTTTAATTCATACAATGGGCGAAAATCTCTTGGTTTTATTGACTGCTTCTTTATCTGACTTCACCTAATTGGAAAATAAACAGATCAAATGATACCTTTACTACCAATGAATAATTCATGTTCTCTTTGTCTTTTTGTCAGAAAAGAAAGCCGAGCAGATCTGTCTTTAAATTAGGATATCTGGTAGATGAGAGAAAAATGTGAGCGATTAACTCCAAATTGAGTTCAGTGTGAGTCTCCGAGAGCCAGAGCCCTCCTCTGTAATGAAGTTTAGATTGGTTCACGGAACGGTTCACCTGGCTCCGGTGGAGCCCAAATTCAGAACATATGAGGGCTATTGACCTGTTAATTTGTAATGTTTTAATCTGCATAAAAATGGATTGTATTAATTGTTTCACATTAACGGGGGCTGACTGTAATGTCTGATTGAATTAGGCTGACTTTTCTCTCTTGTAGCCCTTTGCAGTCTCATTTGTCCCAAACATGGGTAACTCTTCCCCCCTCCATGCCAACCATCTGAACCAGGGTGGGCTGTGTTGCCCCCAGAGAAACCACCCCGCCATCCTCACAGACCACACCACTGGGTTGTGTAAAGTGTTCCTCTTTTCTAATTACTCTGGGTCATTTCTCCACCCCATCTCCCTGGCTTACATCATTTTCTTGATAAGTCAGATCTCAGTAAGTCACTTTAACTGCTTACGTCAATTTGGGTTTCAAAGAAAGTATTCCAACTGAAAATCTATTTAAAAAACAAACAAAATGTAATCTTCCTTGTTTTATAAACATCCTCTTGAGCTCTAACGTGGGTGGCGCACCCTGCTGGACACGGGGGGTATGTGATGTAGTTGAACCTGCTTCTGCCCTTGGCGAGGTCATGGTCTGGTTCTGGTGATAGGGTTTCAGTGGAGGAAAAGTTAAGTGCACTGCAGGGAAGGGCCCTGGCCAGGTACGCTGGTAAATGAGGGAAGGCATCTGCGGGGACCAAGAAACACTTAAGTTCCCTGAATGTGCATTGAGTTTTGTTTTTCTTTCCCATGATTCTGAGGCTATGCCCAGTTCTTTGCTGGGTCTCATAGCTTCCCTCTGTATAACTGAATGAAATCGTACACAGCCTATTCAAGGAAGCCTTCCTCGGCCACCGCCACCACCACCACCCCCTTGTCGGATTAAGTGCCCTCTTCTGGGCCCTCCTAGCTCCTGTCAAACCATCATTGTATTTACCTTACCATTTACTTGTCTCTTTCAATCAGCGGGAATGAAAGGTTCAACTTGCAGCATCAAAGGAGGCAAGGCTGGAGAGGGAATTGAGGGAGAATTAGCCGGTGTATCCCAGCCTAGTGCTACTCAACAGTGTGATGTGAGAGCCAGCAGCATCAGCCTCTTCTGGCAGTGAATTAAAAATGCAGAATCTCATGCTCCACCTCAGACCTATGAACTCAGCCTCTGAATTGTAGCAGAGCCCAGCTGATTCCTATGCATATTAAAACTTAAAAAGAACTTGGCTGGTCCAGGCTACTGCTTCTCGAACTTGGCTGTGCCATTGGAATCACCGGGGAGTGGGGTGTTCATGAGTGTGGAGGCTCGGGTTCCCACCCACGGCGGTTCTGATTCAGTTGGTTGGGGGTGTGGCCAGTTAAAGTCTCCCCCAGATGATGCTTATTTGCAGCCACACGTGTGAACCACCTCGGGCTAGTGTTTCCCATTGCTATCACTGCCGACACCACGCGGTATCGTCTTTTCATTCATGCGCCTGTCTTCCCTGCCTCTTACACGCAGGGATTCTTTTATGTACTCAAGAGACTCTAATACAGTATCTCTCACTGAATAGTTGTTTCTTAAAATGAATGTCAGCAAACCTGAGTGGGGGCCTTTAGTGCCGAATTTGAGGACGGCCTTGGAGCAAACTTACAGAAAAAGTATAGCAATACCTTAGACAAGGAATTGAGGTAGACTGGGAAAAACAAAAAATCTGAATGTTCTCATTCTGGCCAAAGTCAGCGTGTACAGGATATGTTGAGTTGTTGGTGCCCAGATCCCATGGGAATAGGACGGGATGGGGGACCCAACATGATTTTTTAAAAAATTTTTATTTATTTGTTTGACAGACGGAGATGAAAAGTAGGCAGAGAGACAGGCAGAGAGAGAGGGGGAAGCAGGCTCCCCGCTGAGCAGAGAGCCCGATGAGGGGCTCGATCCCAGGACCCCAAAATCATGACCCGAGCCGAAGGCAGAGGCCCCTCCCACTGAGCCACCCAGGTGCCCCACAACATGATCTTTTTTTAACAAGAAGAGAGGAAATGTACAAGATTAATGGACTTCAAGCCCTGGGTGATGCAAGAGTGATACCTAATGGTCCACTTAGAAAATCACAGTTTGACCTTTCAAATGCGTTAATGGAAGTTGCTGTATTCACTTGTCCCAGGTACAAGGCTGCTGAACCTCTTGGGTACCACGCTTTTGAGGAAGTAGTAGGATGGTGGATAATCTAGAAATTGCATCATGGGAGCAAGTGCCTGGGAATGAGTGCCTGGACAGGAGAGGAGGTAGTGAGGACCTGATTGCTTTTTTCAGAAGTGCCTCTTGTGTCGGAACAGAGCAGCACCATGTTGTGCTGCTCCACAGGACATAACAAGGGCCAGCGGAAGTCATGGAGGCAGGATTTGGCTCAACCTAGGATAGACTTGTGCCAGTGAGAAATGTCCAATAATAGATCCGGCTGCCTAGGGAGATGGTGTGAGCGAGCGAGCTCTCTATCTTTGGAAATGTTCTAGCAGAGCCTGGCTGGCCATCTGTCATGGGTATTGTGGAAATACTCCTGCATTCAGTGGATGAACAAAATTTTGTTGATGATAATAGTAGTAAATGTGACTACTATATTCTGAGTGCCTACAAAGGGCCAGGGACTGTGGGAGGCAAGTTAGTAGCCATTAATCTTTCATCTTTCTACTCCCTAATGAAAGGGACAGTCACCACTTCCATTTTATAGAAGAAATGGTTTCAGAGCTAGGATTTGAATCCTGTGCTTTCTGCCTGGTAAACACAATCTTTTCAGTACACCACCTGCCTTTGATGGTCCCCCATCCATGGCTAAGATCCTGTGATGTCCAGTGTATTTAGACACTGGATTTGAAGTGATCTTTAGGTAGGTGTCTATGTGGAAAAGGTCCTGTGGAGAGCTGGACACGAGGACTTGGGAGTTGAGAGGGTGGTCAGGGTGATAGATGCAGCCTTGAGCACACTCTACCAAGAGGTGAGACCCAGGACACCTGTGTGGCTCAATTGGTTGAGTGGTTGCCTTCAGCTCAGGTCATCATCTCAGGGGCCCTGGGATCGAGCCCTGCATTGGGCTCCCTGCTCAGCGGAAAGCCTTCTTCTCCCTCTTCCTCTGCTGCTCCCCCTACTTGTGCTCATTGTCTCTCTCTCTCAAATAAATAAATAAAATCATTAAAAAAAAGAGAGAGAGAGAGAGAGAGAGAGAGAGAGAGAGGTGAGGCTCAATACCCTTTGGTCAAGATTCCCGAGGGAGTGAGTGTAGAGAGAAGAGGTCATTGTGGGCCGAGCCCTTCTTGTGTGCCATTGACAATTCAAGCCCAAGGGAATGAGACCTGCTGTCTAAGTCGGAGGGAATGGATTATTAGTGCATGTTGGAAGCCTGATTTTTAATCTCCATAAAATGTGAAGGCTTCTGTAAATTTTCAGATTCCAGATCGAGATGATGCGAGTCCAGTGCTGAAATTGGAGTCTTCGTGATTCAGTGGCTCAAGGTGTAGCCTCAGCCTCTGAGTTGATACCTGGACACTGCTTCTCTCTAGCTTTGTGTCCTTCCACACATTACCTTTCTATGTCTCAGTTTCATCATCTGTCAAATGGGGATAACATTAACTACTCCACAGGTTTATCATGAAGCTTAAGTAAAATGATGGACATAAAGTGCTTAAACAGTGGCTGACATGTGGTAAGCGCTTGGTGTTTATATTCCGATCAGTTATTAAATCTAAGGAAACCCCAAAGGACCACAAATGGGATAGTTCACTGAGGACATCACTTGTCTAAGAATTCAGCTTACATTTTTTTTTTTTGAAATTAAAATGCACAACCGATGATACCTTTAGTTAACCAAACATTTTAGCTTAATATTTCAGTCCATTCTGTTACAGCTTCTAGCCTGCATCAGTCTGCTTTCCCATTGTAATACTCGGTGTACTATAGAATTGAGGCAGCGTAGAGGAGAGGTGAAAAGAAGGGCAGAGCTAGTCACGCTGCCTGGGTTTAAATTCTGTCTTCGTCCTCTGCTAGCACTGTGACCTGGAGCAATTTGCTAGTGACTCCAAGGCTCTGTGTCATTCTTACAAAGTGGAGATAGTAGTGATACCTATCTCATTAAGGTTTATCGATCAGATGAGATTACATGGATAGAGAGCTTGGAACAGTGCCCCAGGACCTCCCACCTGGTAAGCATTCAATAAATGGTGATGATAGCCATATCTTGTAAAGCGCAGGAACTTAAAATGCCTTGGGGTTCTTACTGTATGTATTGGTGTTAATTATATAACCCTGTACTTTGTATGCATTATCTGTGGACAAGTCTCTCTGTTGAGCAAGAGACTTATGGTTTGGGAGATGGCAGTCTGTGATGCTCCTGAAACTGGAGGCAAGACTTAGAGCTATGCCTGTCTTTTTGGAGAAAGTCTAGGCTTTCTTTAGTCACTGCGTGACCTTATGAAGTTTAAGAAGTGCTAGCAAAGGGGCACCTGGGCGACTCAGTTGGTTAAGCATCTGCCTTCAGCTCAGGTCATGACCTCAGGGCCCTGGGATCCAGTCCTGAGTTGGGCTCCCTGCTCAGCAGGGAGCCTGCTTCTGCCCCTTCTCCCTGCTTATGCTCACTTTTTCAAATAAATAAACATAATTTTTAAAAAACAAGTGTTAGCCTAAGAACCTGGAATGGAGCCTGAGACTCTTAGTAAGAAAAACTGAAAGCATAGCCAACAGTGGTTTCAGGAATAAAGTCTTTTTTTTTTTTTTTTTTTTTTTAAATCTCCTATAGCAAAGAGTCAGAGGTGGGTGGTCCCAAGACCGGTGCAGTAGTTCAAAGATGTTATCAAGCCTCACGTTCTTTCTTTCTGTTCCATGTCATCCTAGATTAATTGCTCCATGGTCCCCCGAGAGCTGCCATAGGAACACGTACCATATCCTCCTATAACTTCACTGAAAACGGAAGGAAACCAGGGCAGCCAGGATGGACCATAGTGCTTTCATTACTAGTCTTTTTCCTTTTGTCAGTGGTGGTGAAAACAAAAACAAACAACAATCGCCCAGAAGGAACTCCCACAAAGCGAGATACTCCCATCCTAGTTTCTCTTTATTTGCCAGAACTGAATCTTACTGCCTCTTCTGGCTGGAAACGGAGGCCAAGAAACCAAGGATCTGGCTTTTCAGTATCTCTTAAGGAAGAGGTGGGCAAGGGGAAGAGGCTTGTAGGTTAAAAAGTGTTCTAATGTCAACGCACTAATGAAAATGTGAGGGTGTGGGGGCCGCAGAAATGTCACATAAAGCGTTCGAACTTGCGGGGGAGAGACCGTTACTTGGTTAGAAATGGGCAACATGCAGAGAAAGGAGCAGGAGAATTGGGAGGGCTTTCAATGCCTTCAGGTTACCTTATCCTGTAAGCAGGCATCATTCATCAGTGAGCAATATGGAGGACGTGCCTGGATTCCAAATTTATGGGTAGAAAAATTGCCACGGAAGAGTCATCCAATTACTCTTGTTTGCAGCTGCTGATTCTGACCCAGATCTGCCCTCCCTCCCCCAAACCTCCCATCCTCAGCTGCTGATACTAGCTCTGGGGAGCGGGACCCTGTGCTCTGCCAGGACAAAGATGCCCATTTCCCTTCCCTCCCCGCCAGTCTCCAAACAAGCTGTTCCTGGAGAAGGGGGGGAGCATGCTCAGTAATAACAGGTCCAGTAATTATCAGCCGCCCGAGGGCCTTGCAACACTTCTAAAGAGACAAGGTGATTCAGTAAGATCTGTCACTCCCCCTGAGAGTTTCCCAGGTGGAGGGGCAGGTGGGGATCTCCAGTGCTAATGATGTGGAGGCCTTTAATCTGCCCATGTTCCAGGTTGGGGGATGTGGGACAGAAGTGAAACAGGTAGGCATGGAGTCCACATGGCTGGTGGTGATGGAAGAGCTATTTTTAATACATGCAGCTGGCAAAACGGGCGATGTGGAGGGACAAGCAGAGAACCCATAGAATTGTGATGGTGCGGTCATATCAGAGGGGAAGACACTGTACAAAATCCAAGTCTGGCTCCATCTCCTCAGTTTTTAGAGGCTCAAGAACTGGATAAACATTCATTTTTTAAACATATTAATTGGCACATAAAAAGTTGAAAGTTTAAGAAGGTATTTATCATTTTAAGTCGAAATGCCCTAAATTACTAAGTAATGATTATCTCCAGTTGAGAGCAGAAGAATAGAATAAAATCAGTGAAGAAAGCCTTTCTACATCTCCCCGGGCAGCTAGGGAGCACCTTCCAGAGGTAACTGGGACTGATTCCGGAAGGCTGAGTAGGAACTTGCCAGGCTTGTAGAGGGACATAAGCAGAGGTCGCCGAGATGAGGGTGTTTTTTTTTGTAGTTTTTTTGTTTTGTTTTGTTTTGTTTTAAATGTAGGGCATTGCAAGTAGAGGAAAAGCATCTGAAGGGGATGAAGTTGTAAAATGCAATGAGCATCTGATATTTTGTTTGCCTAAGACTTCTCTCCCCTTTCTCAGGAGAAAAAAAAAAAAAATTCCCATCTTCTTCTGGAGATGCCTCTGGGCCACCTCAGTTGCATGGCTGGGTTTGAGCTAGCGTTCAGCTCCAGCCTTGCCGACCCAACTGGCTGGTCTGGGAGCATCCTCCCTGGAATTTTTGAAAGCTGTATCTAGAGCTTTCAGCCTGCTCACCACTGGTGATACACTGAGAGGTAAGGTGAGAGACTTGTTGATGGCTCTGAGCCTGCCATTTCCAAAATACTACCGGCTGTGAGAGACAGAAACCCAGTTCAAGCACGCATAGATGACAGTGGTATTGATTATAAAATCTGCGTAAGGTAAGCATGGCCCCCTGGGTCTCATTTCTGTGTTTACAAAAGCAGATCGGCTGCTTCCAAATGGTGGAAATCAGGATCAACAATGAGTTCCTTTCCTTATCCCACTTTTCCCTGGGGTTGGGAAGAGGATAGGAGACCCGGGGAAAAAAAAGAAAGAAAAAGAAAAAAAAAGATCGAATAAATAAGGAAATCTGATAGAATGTTATAACTGGGTGTTTCTCAGAAATGTTTGTGTACCTGTACATGGGCTGGAAATCTTCTTCTCACTCAGATTTGCATTCCAACAAGCTCCCGTGTGACACTGAGGCTGCTGGTTCAAAGACCGCACTTTGAGTGACGGAGTGGACAGTGCACAAAGGGCACATCTGAGTTTGGAGGAAGTGGGAAAAGCTGGAGCCACGTGTGGTGGTGTGGGAAGTGAGTTGTTACTTTCAGTCCGGTGATTAGCATAGGCCCCCGGGGGTGACCTTTGAGCCCACTTGAGAAAAGCCCTCGCAAGGACATGATTTAAAAGAAGTACACTCTCTTCTGTTTTAAGCGCATCTGCTCACTATGGCTGGGTAACGAATTACCCCCAGACTTTGCACCTTCAAGCAGTGGACATCCGTTCTTCCTGTTTCAGGGGGTGGCCTGAGCTGGGTGCCCTTGCTTGGAATATCTCACGGGGCTGCCGTCAGGGCTTGGCCAGCGCTGCTGCCACCGCCTGCCGCAGCCCTGTTTCCAGGCTCACTCCAGTGGCTGCTGGCTGGGCCCCATTTTTCACGGCCTCCCTCACTTGATCCCCACAGGGGCTTCACAGGGGCCTTTCTGCAGGGCAGGTCACAAACATGGTAGCTGGCTTCCATCAGAGCAGGCAGACGAGGGGGCAAGAGATAGCCAGCAAGACGCCTGCCAGAGCCCTTCCGTAACCTAATTCACTAAATGACTTCACTTTCGCCATATTCTGATGATTAGAAAGGAGCTGCTAGATCAGCACACACTCGGGGAGATTCTCAAAAAGGCATGGATGCCATGAGGCTGGGTGGTGGGGGGCCCTTTTAGGGACTGCCTACCACAGCATCCATTTGCCTTTGACTCCAGAATCGGGTGGCTCGTGCTTTTTCTTATACAGGTGGTGGTTGTTGCCGGTTTGTCTGGCAAAGAGGATCATGGGAGTTTCTTGGCTTCCAACAGAAATCAGCCTTGGCCCAAATGGTTCCGACTAAGCTAGTGTTGGCTTTGGCTGACCTTCAGCTTTTGAGGTGGGTCCAAACTTGTGTCTTCTTTTCAAGACATCCAGGCAGAGGCTGGTAGGCCCCCTGAGGGCCTGTGGTGAGCTCTGACTGACCCCCTGGCCATTTTACTGTTGTCAGCAGAATTGTCGTAGGAGCCTGCCAAGGAGACAGATGCTGCTGCTGGAGAAGCACCTACTGTAGGCTGGCATTTGTCCGGTAATCGCTCTCCAAGAGAAAATAAACTCTTCACGAGAGGGAGAAAGGGGATGGTACCTGGTAGAACCAAGTGCTGCAAAGAAAATGGAAAAGATATTATTAAACAGTAGAAGACAGTTGTATAGATCTGAAGTTGGGTTCTTTGAAACCATGGACCAACTCAGGAAATGCTTCTTGTTTTCCAGACATAGACCAAAACACCATGGATTGAATTATGTGCAGAGAACGTCACCTGTTCCCTCCTGTTCCTTTTGCAGTCCTGTTTTTGTTTTTGCTTGTTTGTTTTGCAGTAGTGAGAATCATTGTTTCCTTCTGGCTTAGAGGTTCATAATGCAGTAGAAACCACACTGGCTTAGACTGGCCGTAGGTTCCACCATTTTCCAGTAGGGGATTTCAACTTTTGTCTACAGTCCTCTGTACAGTCCTCTTTACATCGGGGTATTAACAGTTCTCCCACAAAGTGGTTTTAAAGATTAAGTTAAAGCAACATCAGGAAGATTTCCTTGCCATTTGGTAAATACTTAATAAAGGACGTCTTTAGAGCTGCTCTACCTCAAAGAACAGCACTGGCTAGAGCTTTTAAATATTTAGTCCTTCAATGTGGATGGGGAAACCAAACGTGATAGCAAAGTGTCCCGCTCATCCCTCCAGTCATCCTTCTGGCCACCCATCCAGCCAGTAGTCAACGGAGGTGTATCCTGTGACTACACTGTTCTCATCACAGTCTCCATAAGATGAACCGTCAGGAATACTACCTGCCCTTAAGGGCTTAGCTAGACAGTGATCACACATGGTATTGATGTGTTTTCGATGAAATAACTACTGTAAAATGAAGAGAGGTTGAAATGAGAGACACTGGTAGGAGGGGCGTGGAGAGGCCGCCGTAGGGTGGACGATCTGGGAAGGGCACTTGAAAGAAGTGGCATTTGAGGCAGAGACCTATGAGACAAGAAGGGACCAAGAAAAGGAACAGTGTGCAAAGACGCAGAAGTGCAAAGAACCGAAAGATGGCGGTTGGGCATTTCCCAGACTGGATGGGATATTTATAGTTATGCCAAGGGGGGCCAAAATTGGCTTAAACAAATTTGGGATTTCTGGTCATCAAGGGAAAAGAGGTTTCTTCATCACAGGATCTTGCCGAGATTTTAATACACTAATACTCACTGTATTTTTTTCAAGTAATTGAGGACCACTGTGTTAGGAGTACTTTCAGAACTATTTAGCCATGGGTTGGTTCCATCCTGTCTTTCCCTTCATCTGTCCATCCCTTATTTGTAAAGAGCATTCTTTTTTAAAAATATTTCATTTATTTATTTGACAGACAGAGATCACACAAGTAGGCAGAGAGGCAGGCAGAGGGAGAGGAGGAAGCAGGCTCCCCACTGAGCAGACAGCCCGATGCAGGACTCGATCCCAGGACCCTGAGACCATGACCTGAGCCGAAGGCAGAGGCTTTAACCCACTGAGCCACCCAGGCGCCCCATGTAAAGAGCATTCTTAAGGAATAGAAGGTTCTATGGGAAACCTTGGGAAATGGCTCAATGAATCTGTGAGCTTCACATCGTTCCCTGATGGAGAAAAAGGGCTCCTTTTGAGGCTCACAGGGTGAAGGAGCAGTCCCATCGCCTTTGAGACTGTGTCACACCTGCAAAGCTGCGGGCGACACTCCAGGTTAGGTGGACTTCCCAGAGCCTCATGGCCCCAGCTGCAGGTTCCACCCATAGATCCTGGGACCTGGTTTTGTTTTGTTTTGTTTTTTTAAGAACTCTTGATATTTTTATATTTTCAAAAAAACTAATAGCAAATAAAGACAGTTTTGATAAAGTTTCTCTTGGGTGGGAAAATATTTCCTTTTAAGCTCACTGTCATTATTCAGGGTGTGCGTCTGTTAAACGATGGCTCTGTGTTCACAGCTCTAGGGAGATTTTGAGGGGTTGATATATGAGTAGATCACAGAGGGAGCAAAGTCATGCTTCTTCTTCTTCCAAAAGGCTCATAATTCTGTTTTCGCTATAGAACGGCAAAGTTACATTTTTTGAGTAGTAGCAATAGTATAATATCCAGAGCCCCTGCTCGCCCGCTGGACACCAGTGCATTCCAGATTAAACCACGAACACCTAGAACGTGATGAGAGGAAGGTGCCATCAGCTCCACCGTTTGGTTAAGGAACCATGGCCAACTGGGCCGGTAGCACAGCACAGTGCCTCGGGGCTCACAGTACTTCTAGGAGTGCCTCCCTCCCCCAGATGTTTTAATTTCTTTTCAAATCAGAAAAAAGATGAGCTGTAGCCATTGAATAGAATTAACTTTTTTTTTTTTCATGAAGGAAGGGGCTGCAGAGGAAGAAGTACTTGGGGCATCTGGAGGTCACAGTGTGAGGAGTGTGAACGGGCTTGGGGAAGTTGGAGTTTTGCTCAGAGTCCCCAGGGCAGACAGGCACAGACCAGGCCTGAACCCCTGTGCTTTCTCGCCCACGCCCTGAAGGCTTGTCCTCAGCTGGCTTTACCCCACCCTCTCTAACATTTCATCTAAGCATTCTTTCCCCAGAAACAGGAGGTGCCGGAGAAATGGGGCCCTGCCTCCTTAATTTTCATGGCCAGTGTGCTCCTAGAAAATGAGGCAGAAAGGCACAGAACCTACTTTTCAGGGGATCTTCCCCCCAGATTGCTGAACTGACGCCCAGCCCCATGCTGGGTCGTGATGAGGGTGAGTGTCCTTGCGAGTCAGACTGTGCCGGTTCTGCCTTGATAAAGTGGACAGTTCAGTCCTGCAGAAGGACCCCTGTTCAGTTAGACCAAGTGTGGACCAGGCATCTTGGATGCCTCAGATAACGCGCAAGTGGAGAAGCAGGTGGAAAGCAGCAGTGTGGAAGTTCAGACACAGGACTCTGCCCACCAGCCACTTCTGCCAGTTAGCATGTGCGTTGAGTTTGGCCTTCGTTTCCCAGAGCAAGAGTCCAGTGCAAACAGGAGCCCTTTTGCATGCAAGGCACAGGGCACCTTCCTCCACCTGCCCATGTGAAATGGAGTTTTAATAAAGCCTTTGGATATGATTCTGGGTATCACAACAACTCAGTTGGATCCCGAGCGCATTCGTCCATGCCCTGCTGTCTTTGGCAGAGTTCCTCATCAGGAAGAGGCTTCTGAATTATTATAGAAGGTAATTGCTTAGGTAATATTATAATACGCCCTCTCTTGGAGCCTCACTTTCCCTCCTGGTAAAATGAGACTCGTAGATCATTTCTAAACTCTCTTTTAGCTTTAGATTAGCTTTAGATTCTAGCTTCTGACCAACTACCAAGTGGAAGGACTCCCAGATTAGATTTGTTGTGGGGATCAAGTGAACTCATGGATGGACTATGTAAATCTCATTTACCTTTATTTTATTTTGTTTTATTTATTTATTTTTTTAAATAAAGATTTTATTTATTTATTTTAGAGAGAGCGTGAGAGAAAGAGAGCACGAATGGGAGGAGGAGTAGAAGGAGAGGGAGAAGCAGGCTCCTGCTGAGCAGGGAGCCCAGTGGGGGACTTGATCCCAGGACTCTGGGATGGTGACCTGAGCCCAGGGCAGATGCTTAACTGACTGAGCCAGGCAGGCACCCCCCATTTACCTTTATTTTAAAGGAGAATCATAGCTCTCAGTTGCTGAGGAACTAGTGTGAACTAGGGACTTCACATACTTTTTTTTTCTGTAATAATAACACAACATGATAATGTTATCATTCACATTTCAGAGATGAGGCATTTAGGCGGTGAGGTGAGAGGTGAAGCGGCGGTAAAGCCCAGAATTCAGCTTGGGAGTTAACCTCACCTCAGTGGTCTCTGTGGTTTTTGTCCTCCTCCTCCTCCTCATGCTATTGCTGGCACTGTTTTGGGGTCAACTGAGAAGAAATTTGGGAAGATGCATAAGCACAGAAGACATCCAGCACGGTCAGGATCCAGTAATCGGCCTGAGCTTAGGGTCCGCTGCTGATCCTCTCCTGGGTATAGATGCTATCGGAGAGAAACCGTGTGAGCGGTCCAGGGAGAAAAGCAACCGGAAAATGTTAGCTTGTGCTGAGTTAAACTGAGTCTTGATTTATTGGGAGCAAGGTCCAGTGCCATAAACATGTGCTGATCAGCATAACTGATCTCCTTTCCTCTCCTTCAGGGGGCCTGGAAGCAGGAAGCCTTCCCTTTGAGAAGGAGACCCCTGTCATTCTGAGATACTTACAGAGAGTTTGAGGTCTTTCTGTCTCTGTCTCTCTCTCTCTCTCTTTTTTTTCTTCCCCCTTAAAGTTTGACTCTCTAAGTCGGGGAGATTTGATGACCTAGATGGCTGCCTCAGTTTCCCTGCAGAATCATACCTCTAGAGCCCAGACTCACTAAGAGAAGCCAGACAGCTGTAATCTCGGCACCCTTGTGTGGGGGAGCGTGCCCATGTGGACCGCCCAACTGTTACGTGGGAGAGAGCGCTTTGTTCCACTGTCCCGTGAGACACACTGTGTCATTAGGACAACCACAGCCATCACAAGGCCATGTGGCCCTTTCCATACCGCTTTTCACTTCTAGCCATCAGTTTCCTGGGGCCATACCACAAGCAGCTCAGCATTGTAAGGCCTTTGGAGTCCCAACGACCTGCGTTCAAATCCTGCTTGTACCACTGCCTGTGTTTTCCTGAGCAAGACTTACCTCTTGCATTGGTTTTTGTCTGTAACATGGAGCTAGAGATATTAAACCCCTGTGGTTGTTGCGTGAAGGAAGACAGACGATGCATGAGAATCCAGCATTTTGAAATCATCTCAAGGGATGATTAGGGAGTAGGATTAGTGGGGTAGTGAGATGAGATTATTATTGTTCTAATTTGTAAATGGGGAAGTGGAACCTCACAGAAGTTTCAATTCTCTCAGGGTTGCAGGGCTAGTGACCCAGGAAGCCAGTTCTGAAAAACCAAGCCTTCTGGGCAGAGTTACTGCTAGATTGTCGTCTCCTTAAGAGCAAAGACCCTGTGGTTCTGTTTCCAGGGTTTGGCTCTGGCCTCCGGCTCTTTACCCTCCCCTCTGTTCCATGCTAGCCACCTTACTGCTCTTGGAAAATACTCATTTCTGCCTCAGGGATTTGGGGCTTGCTGTACCTGCCCGAAATGTTCTTTCCCCAGATCACTATCTGCATGACACGCACCTTTACCTTCTAAGTTATGCCATATAATCTCCATCAAGACATTCCTTTGACTACTTATTTAAAAAACATATCCCTTTCCAGCTTCTCATTCCTCTCTCCATACTTACTTTTCTTCATAGCGTTTCCCAACATCTGACTTACTCTATACGTATTCCTTTTATGGTCTGCCTTCTTCCGCTAGGACAAAAGCTAGAACCCCAGGACAGAACAATGCATGGCAGACAGCCAGCAGTCAGTAAATGAAAGGATGTGTTGACGGAATGAGTAAAGAAATGCATTTGGAGGAGAGGGGGCCAGTGTTTGAATGCCCTTTGCCCTGATGACATTGGAGGCAGAATACTTAACTGCTTCTCCGCATGTGATCGCACTTGCCAAGCCCCTTCTCTGGCAGTCACCGTGACTCCGTAATTGTGATCCCAGCTGTGTACTTTGTCCTTCCTTCTTTGTGGGGTGGCTCTGAGCTCCCACAAGGGCCGGGACAGCTGTCTCCAGGAGCTGTGCTTTGTAACATGACCACAGGGGTAATGTAACATTTAATTTAACTTTTTTTCCCCCCATCTCTGGCTAGAGCTCTTTATTAGAAATTAATTTGCTCAAGTTGTTAGATTTTGTTTGCTTTTATCATGCTGAGGTTATTTCCCCTGGGTCGGGGATGGTTCTCTGAGCTCTTTCCCACCTGTGCCTCAAGTTCTAGGAAAATGCTTTCTAGATGGTCACTCTGAGTAGCTGAGTTTTGGTAAATCATGTTGTGAACAGAGGGCTCCTTCTACAGTGTGTGCAGAAGTCTGACCGTCTTTTAATCCTTTAAAGGTTCTCTATATTTTGAAATGTTTCAAAAACAATTTGTTCTTAGAGTAGGAATCCTATAAAAGTAATGATGTTAGAAATGGTCTAGGAATGGGAACTATGGCAGTGCTTTCTATGATATTATGAATGGTGTAC
Source organism: Enhydra lutris kenyoni (assembly GCF_002288905.1). Classification (NCBI taxonomy): domain Eukaryota; kingdom Metazoa; phylum Chordata; class Mammalia; order Carnivora; family Mustelidae; genus Enhydra; species Enhydra lutris. The sequence goes on along the minus strand of NW_019154093.1, from coordinate 26,194,063 downwards.
ACGTTGGATCACTGTGTCAGAAATGGACAAGGGATCTGGTGACCTGTTTAATTGCTCCATGTGATTCGCTACCTGGGTGACATTGGGCAAACCATCCAGTCTCTCTAAGACCTGTTTCTTCATTGCAAAATGAAGACTCCAGGCTATTGGTTGAGGGGATACCCAAGATCCTGTCCAACTTTAAAATTCTAGGCTGGACACTTAAAGACGTTGAACTTAATTTGGATACGGCTACTTACAGCCACCGGAGTTCTGGTCGCACACCTGTCTTCTCTGGGGCCCCAGTTTCTCATCTTTAAAATAACAATCAAAGTTCATATTTACTTTGTGTCTTTTCAAGGTTATTAAGAGAATTTTATTGGGACACATCCTTTTTAGCTGTAAAATCCTATTAGAAGCGACTAACTTTATTATGATTTCATGGCAATGTGCCAACAAAATGGTGGGATGAAAGTGGAAAGATGAAAAGTCATTGTACATCATATTGACAGTTTTTAAATTGTGCTTTTAAAATATTGGTTTTACATTTCACCTTTGAATATTTTTCCCCCCACCTTATGTCTTAAGTTCTTGAACTTGGGGAAGGGATGTAGCTTTCATGAAGTTTTTCAAAGGTGTATTTGATATCCCCATTTTTTATAACTCTATGCTTTTTTGTGGGTGTTTCCACCTGGAATTCCTGGGGGAAGAGATCCTTTCATGCTTCCTCTGATCATATATCCCTTCTTCCTCGGATGGTATTAGCAGGTAATATCTAGAGAGTCACAGGTGTTTGGTGAATGACTGTTTGCAGGACAAGGTGGTGGCCTTCTGGGAACCACCGGTTAATGGGGACCTAATCGAGACCAGCTCACTTTTTATATCCAATCAAAAATCAGGAGTAATTCATGTATCAGTTTGGCTCTTGGAAGCCAATGAGTATTAATTCTGTTATCTTTGTCTTGATCTTTGTATCCTTCAAGAATACTCCTAATTTAGGCGGTAAATTCGAATAACCAAAGGCTGAAGGTCATCATTCCTGGGGAAAGGCATCATGATTAGGATCAGTGGCCCCACAGTCCTTGCTCCTGGTGGTGACGCAAAGATACAGAGATTCAGCCGACGGGGAACAGAGGAGAGGCCTAGAGTCAGCACATAGAGTAAGAAGTGTGGTCTTGCCAGCTAGGAACCCCCAGGGGTGGGTTGGGACCTGCTAATGTACTACCAACAGAGCTTGCCCTCTCACTATCTCCCCATCCTGGCCCCTACTCCCCTCCCCAAGATACAATTTTAACCCTAGATCTGGTAATCTATAAGGAAACATAATACAGAATCAGGAGTCAGGTATTTGCAAGATACAAAAAAAGATTCAGCATCCAGAAGACATGGATTCCATCCTCTTTTCCTCCCTTTCTGGCTTGAGAAACCTGTGGCCCATCTCCTTTCCTTGTCCAGCCATGGTAAAGTAGGGATCACAGGCCTACTTACTGGGTTGTTAGGAAGACGAAATGAGTGTGCAGAAAGGAAGGGACTTATGGAACTGTGAGGGTCATTGGGAAGGAAATGTCAAACGAATGCATGGGCGGAAGGGAGACCTGAGGGCAGCCCTCCTAAGCAAAGCTGGAGATCCTTTCCTTTGACTGCTGCCGGGTTCTGCTAAGGAGTCTTGTCTTCCCATCACATGAGCCTGGGAGGTGAGTGTGGAACGGAGGCAGCCCCTTGTTTGGGCCTTAGGCGTCCACCTCCACACGGAGCTCACACCAGCTCACCATTGCTACCCCAAAGAGAAGGCAAACGGAATTAATGCTGAAATGTCAGGAAGGCACTTGAGGGCTTTTAGAAAAACTCACATGTTCCGTTCACGTAGGGTGGATGTACAGAACTGCCACAGTTGTATTAGTAAGCATTTTGTTGTGTTCCTTATTAGTCACAAAGACTTTAACCAGAGTCCATTTAAAAAAATCTTGTTGGGTGTGCTTAAGGAAATGAGCATAACAGTTCTTGTAAAACTTTGTCTAGGAGAAGGCTACCCAGCATCCTCATACTTGGCAGGCAGAAATTAATCTAAACTGTTTTCCAAATTTACCAAGTGCTTGACTGAATAGACAAGGAACCTGGGGGTATTTCTTGTGGGAGTGATGAGTTGTGAATACCCATATGAGATGTGTGTTAAAAAAAAAAAAAATGGGTCTGTTTAAAAGAGGGAAGAGAAGCTTCTGAATATATGGCAAAACAGGTTATTTTTAAACTGAGGAAAAACAGGATTGTGGGGATTTCAAAGATTCTGTGATTTTATTTATTTCACGGTTTATTTCTGTGGGACGTTTTTGCATCTCAGCCGTATAGCCAGGGCAAGAGGATATGCGAGAGCAATAGAAGACCGTCCATGGCCTCTGAGCCTTCGTGCTCATGAAGGGACAAGATACAGGTGGATAACAGAAAGATGACTTATGCGAGGCAGGATGGTTTGGTGGAAACGTGTTGTTCAGAGTCAGGCGGACTCGGGTTCTAAATGGGACCTGGGCCTGGTGTTTCATCAATTCTGTGCCTCCGTTTCCGCTGCTACAAAATGGGGATAATGCTCCTTGCCTTCCCAGATTGTAAAGATGAATGAGATGAGGCGTGTACAACACTTAGCACAGACCACAGCACACAGTCAGTTCTGTTTTCCTTTCCGCCTTCACCCTCCCATGTTCTGCTGCCACAAGAAGGCAGGAGTTAGGAGGTTCCTGACGAGTTTTGAAGAAAATGGGCCGTGGCGACATTTTTCATGGGGAGGGGGTCTTCCCTTGGACCTTGCTCTGGCTCTCTTCTGCTTGCCCTTCTAGGTGTCATCCCTCCTCTTCTCTCCCTGTCCTCCTTCCTCCAGAAGGCTCACTGTGTGGACAGTATCCACGGGTTGCCTGACCCCCCTCCCCGGCCTCTTCTCCCAGTAGCCAGCAGGAGGCCGAGGGGCAGGAAGGGGGGGAGTGAAGTCTTTATGGTCTGTTCTTTTTGGCATTCTTTGTTCTGGCACAGTTGACTGGGGCCTGCTCTATCATACTAGGCTGAAGGTCAGTGCTCCTTTCAAGGCAACTTTCTCTACCTTCTGTCTGGTTCCGGTCACCTCTCCTTTCTTTCCCCCTATCAGGCCCAGGAGAAGGGAACAAACAGCTCTGTTCTCCTGTCCATGGGCTACTGCAGTGCCCTATGGGGTTTCCTTCAAACACAGCTTACCCTTGTGTTAATGATCTGTTTACTGACTTCTCTGGAATTGTCCTCGGTTTTGAGTTTGGCATCGACTGACCGGTGCGGTGTAGGAGTGCGGGCTGAGCTGGAGGAGGCGAGGAGGTGCAGCATTGCATGACCAAGGGGTGCTCTGGGGTCTGACCCACCTAGTGTGGCTGTAGCCCTTGGTCCGAGTGAGGAGGAGCCCCCGACCTGGGAGTTTGGGGAGGCATGCCAGACGGGAGCCCGAAGGTCAGGTTATGTCAGCATACCCGATTTCATATCCTAGCAGAAAGACTTTTATTAGGTCATTGTTTCCTGATTCATTTTGACAGGCAGATATCGCAAAACTAATAGGCATGTAGTATAGGAAATATCAGAAAATTTCCCCTTTTCCTCCCAAAGAATTAAATGCACATGAAATCGTGGGATGGGAAGGCAAACAATGTGTAATGACTATGTCCTGTAGTACCAGGCAATTTGTGTACATTATCTTAAGTATTCTGCTCAGCAGCCATTAGGGGTAAGGTTTCCCAGCTTTACAGAGACAGAATTTGAGGCTCAAAGACGTCTAGGGATTTGCCCAAGGTCACACATCTGGGACTTCATGGAGCCATGATTTGAAAACCCAGGCCAAGTCTGTGAGACTGTGATGTTCATGTGGTTTTTTTTGTTTGTTTGTTTTGTTTTGTTTCTGTCTTTGTCACAGTATGAATCATGATGTCTTTAAGGGTTCAGATGAGAGATACTGGTGAGTATTTCTCAGGCTCTCCATTATAGGGCCTCCTAGGAAGGAGATGGGCAGCCTTGTCAGACCACACACAGCAGGGAGGAAGGGAGGAGTTTCTCTGTCGTGGCCTCCAAGAGAAGGGGGTAAGAGCTCATAACAGTCCCCATCCTGGCTCTCTCTCAGGACTGGGTTCTCTTCTTGCCTTTGCACAGGACATCCTTCTCTCCCTGCCATGAGGCGCCCTCAGTGACTGCTTCTACTGAAGATGATCTGTTTCTCTCTCTTAATTATATGGATATTTCTCTACTTGGTAGCTTCTGTCCGTCTGTACTTGGGCTCGCTCATCCCGGCTGCTCAGTTGTTCCCTTGCTGCCTCCTGGCTTCTCCCTGTGCGTCTTTTCACTCCTGGTCCCATCGCCGCTGGGCAGAATCCGTCTTAATGCTGTCAGATTCTTGAGAGAGAGAGAGAATGTGCGTATTATCATCTCTATTTGCTTTGGCTCTAACTCTCCCTGCCAGGCCAAGTTGTGGCTGCGTGGTCAGCCGTTGGATCGTCCTTGGCTGAGGAATCGACTCCTGGTGCAGTCAGCTGGGATTTGGAATAGGGAGTGGACATCTGCGGGGCCCATTCCATCTGCCCCTGTCCGTCCTCTGCCCCCCAAAGCTTCACATCCAGCCCAAATGCAGGCTACAGGCAGGGTGTCTCCGGGGTCTCGTTAGTTCACAGTCTCAGATCTCATCGAGACCTCATCTGTTCAAAAGCACAAATTCTTAGGATCTAAATCACCTAAATATTCTGATGATTAGGTCATGGAGATCTTGGGGCAGGGGGCATTTTCTTGCCTACCCGCTGCCCTTATCAACACATGATGAGCATTTTAGGTGGCTTCTGTCGCATGGTACCCGTCCTGTGTCAGGTGTGTGTATTCTCAGGGTCCTCCCGTTTTGCAGTGAATGCATTCAGACTTGGGGGTTCAGTCTGGGGCCCAAACCTAGGGACTAGGGAGTGGGATCATGCTTGGCCCTGAAGACGCTTGTACTTCCCAGATGTTGGCGAGCATTCAGACCACCTGGGGAGCTTTTAAGCATCCCAGTGGACAGATGTCCCCTCACACCAGTTGAGTAAGAGTCCCAGGGTCGCAGGCGAGCATCGGTAGTCCCCCAGCCCCTCAGGTGATGCCAGTGTGGGACAAAGTTGGGGAGCCTCTGCTCTGTCCTGCCTCTGTCCTCCATAGAGGCTGCTGTACCACGGGGAAGGGTACACCCCGTCCGGGAAGCCTTCCCCGTGGAGGGGAGTTTGGACTACCATTCTGAGGAGGATGGAGGGTTTAACAGTGAGGAGGAAATTGCATGGAGAGGAAACAGCTTTCCGTGTTGGTGATTTGCTCAGTATTTGCCAAGTGTGATTGAATTTTTATGTGTCTGTGAGAAGGTTCAAATAAATACATTCACAAATCAGGAAACAAACCAAAAAGAGCTCCTTTGTCAGCGCATCCATCCCTATTTACGGCTTCAGGAAAACATAGCCCCACTGTTAGCACTGTTGTGTGTGCTTTTTGTGAGGGAGATAATTGTGGAAATTGGGTTGCTTCCAGTCAAGTGCAGATCCTTTTGTGGAGAAAATTTGAGCCATCCGTGTATCCCATTTTACGGTAATTGAGATTGAACTAGCAAATCATTAGGAAGCAAAGGAAGATGATGGGCCCTTTTTTTCCCCCCTCAAAAGGAAGGTGGTAAAAATGAGGTGTTTGAGAGAGAGAGAAGAATTAAAATAAGACATGAGGGAGAGGAGAAAGCATGACACCCCTCTCTTGGCTCTCTGGGCGGGGAGAAGGTGGCACCTCTTGGCAGCCATGGGAAGGGCTGCCCCGTGAGGAGCCCACTGACAGCCCCTGTGAGCCGGACAGCCGGACAGCCGCTGGGATGTGCCAGCTTCCAGTGGAGCCCAGCCCCGGGACCACCCAGCAGACCGGGCCGCTCGGGGACATAGTGCACACCCGCTGGGCTCGCCGTTTACAGGTGGCGGGCCCCTGTGCCTGTCTTTCCCCATTGTCAACTCTGAAGTTAATGAAGTGTAGCCTGTGGAAAGGAGAGTAAATAACGGCAGTATATATATAGTTCAGGTAAATCAGCACGTGAAGCTGCCAGATGTGGCGTTTGTTTATTTAAAATCCCCTTCACTGGGAGGGCCTCATTAAATACTTGTCTTTTCTTTCCGCAAGACCCCAGGGAATTGGGGGAGTTCCCGGTTCCTCAAACACACTGTAGAGGGACCAGGGATGACAGAGGAGGGCTTTCGGTTTGTGATGAGCAAATAAACCATGTGGCCTGCCTCCCCATTTGGCTAAGAGGGTTAAAGGGAGGAATCGGGTCCTGGCCAAAATGCCCCCGAAGAAGGTGCCCCATTGGGAGGAGTATTGGGGAAGAGGAGTGAGTGCCACCTGAGGCCAGTGCCTGGCCCTAGGAGGGTGTGGCAGCCGCCAGGCCCTGACGGGTCTCTCAGTACTGCCAGCATGGAGCACAGGGGCTGCTGTGCATACAGTAGGTGTGAAAGAAATGTGTGTTGAATTGATTAGATTTCTAGAAACTGTGAATTAATGGCTGTGTGCTGAAGGAATTGGGGTATTTGCTGCTGCTGCTGCTGCTGCTTCCTTTTTCCTGAAGATTCATTTATCCAGAACACACTTGGAAAGGAAATTTGAAGAGCGTAAGCTTTTAAACTTACTGGGTCCACTGACGCAGGCTCCCCTGGCTTGCTTCCTTGTTTTCCTGCCTCCAATCCTGGTGTGATTCCTGGGCTAGAATCATCTTGAAAGGACTTGAACAGTATCAGTCGCTCCCACTAAACCACTGTTAGTGGCCACCTGCCACCTGTCTGGTCGTTGCCCCCCATCAATGAATAATTTTTGAAGCCTGCACCCTGTACCAGGGTATGGATTCTTATGCATAAATTTACATACTTGTGCTGTTGATCTGCAAATTTAAGTAATAAGCTACCCCCCCTTTTTTAAAGATAAAAATAGTTTTCAATAGTTATGGCAGAGTGTGAATTTTTCACTCTAGTGGACTTTCTTCAAAACTCCCTGGTCTGCGTGTTCCCTCCCACTGGATCCATATTTTCCAGATGAAGAAATTGGGGCTCAGAATGGTAAAGTAGCTCATGTGCCTAATGATATATAGGTGATCGGTGGGAGAATTGGCATGATTTCATCCCAGCCTCGGGACAGTTTCCTGCTTTAGGTTCTCACCCCTCATATTTTTGTAGAATCAAAGGTGAGAATTTTAGAGGTTGGCTGAACGTGGGGCCCCAAGTAGTGAAAACACTAGTGGGATTATTTTAGGTTTATACAATTGTTTTTTCTGATACTCTTAAAAGTTGATGTAATGACTTTCCATGGTGCAATAAAAACTTAATGAAACTATGTGATCCATTAGTTAAATGAAATGTTCCTAAGTATACATTGTTGCTGTCACATAAATTCCATTAATATTGCTGAAACCTGGTTCTGACTTTTGTTAGCTTTGAATTTGATTAATCAAAGAAATACATTTTGTGTGCCTCCTATCATCCCCTTGCTGAAGGTTGACTGATACCTGAAAAATAACAGCTTGCCCTCTGGAACATAGAATTTTATATTCCCCAGAGTGTTTTCACATAACTTTCACGTGTTCCCATTCACTTAATTCCATGAGTCATACCCACCACTATCCCATTTTATAGATAAGTAAACTGATAAACCATTTATATTATTAATTTTTTAATTCTAGAAAATTCTAAGAAAAGCCAAACCACCAGATAGCTGTAGAGTAAGATCCTACTTATTTATTTTTCACTTCAGTTAAAAAATAGAAATCATACTCTATTCATAGAGAATTTAAAATGACTTGGGTCACATTGTTTTGACCCTATTTAAAAAGCAATACTACTAAATTATGCTTTAGTGTTATACTTATAGCATACATTAAGGACCACTGAAAATTCCCTGTTCAATTTTTTGTAGAGACAGTGCTGATGTCCATGACACCACACAGTGCTGTTTTTATGAAAATTCCCCTTTCAAAAATTCCCCATTTCTGTTTCAAAGGGGAAAGAAAAGGCTTTATTTGAGCATGAACCTTGTGAAACTCAGAACTGGTCACTGATCACATTTCCTTCTTTGCTCTGGCCTCTAGGAATCTCATAGACAGCTTTATACCCTCTCTTCTGCAACTTTACAGATTTCTCTGGGGCTCTATCCTAGTTTCTCCCCTCACCGTCTTTTCCAATTATTTGCTTCCCTTTACTCACTTTTCCTCATTACTTTATTTTGTTCTGTCACAGAGAATGGCTTTCTAGAACGCTTTCTGTAAGCTAAAATTCTTTTTGTTTTTTTTATTTTCTTATAATGGGAAGTAAACATAACCCAACAAGACACAGAAGGAAGATGAGGTCACAGGCCAAGAGAGGTCTCTGACCTCTGATATTTTGCCCCTTCACACACACTGTCTGGCAAAACTGCCTTGAGGGGGTCTACGGTGGGGTGGTTAATTATGAACTTGGGGGCCTTCAGAGTTTTAAAGCCAGTGCATTATTTTTTCTGAAGGGTTTGGTCAAGACAGGGGGTGGCTCTGTGTTTGCTGTGGCGATGGTGGTCTTTCATCAGTCGTGAGGGTGCATTCTTCCTGACCAGCCTTCTGCTAACGCTCCTGTAACGTTTGTTCTTCTCATACCTCCAGTGGCTTTTAATAGATGTTGTCTTTGGGTTCCAGCAAAACATTACCCTTTCCTAATTTTATTGTCCCTGAAGAGAACCCATGTCCAGAATGAGCAAATTTTTGCCATCTTCCAGATGGGCTAGATCAGACCAGGTAGCCCTTGACATATGTTTTTAAAAGGGGAAAGTTCTGACGGGCTAAATCCGTAGCCCCACAGATGGAGAGGAAGAGGATGCCGGGAAGGCTGGCGTTGGCCAAGTAATGAAAGGAGTTTGCAGTGATCTTTGGCGCAGGTAGAGGAAAAGTCTTGGTGGCCAAATTCCTGGCACGGAGGGCAAGTATGAAGAGGATGTCCAGAGCTCGGGAAGAAAAAGGCCTGCTCCAGACAACCTTGGCCCAGAGGCTTCTGCCAAGTCAGGCAGTCTGGGTAGATCTGAGGTGAAGTTGGAATCTCTAAGAAGAACTGACAGCCATAAACTAATTTTAACCTCAGCTAGCCTTGGGAATTAGAAAGTATGCCATCTAGGGAGCTGGAATGGGTCTGAACTTAAAAGTGAGGCCAGAACTGGCTTTGTGACATACCTTTGTGTGCCAGGGTCTGAGCTGGGATTCCTAAAAACATTTTTTTTTTTTTTTTTTTTTTTTAGAATTTAGAAATAACCTCAAAATCACGGGAAAATGTTTAAAAATGATACTTTTAAGAACTATAAAAACTGCCATACCCTTTACTTAGACTCACTTATTGCTAACATTTTATCCCATGGCCTGTATTATTTGTGTATTCTCTGTGGATATGGATATATACAGACATACACATGCATGTACATATACAAGTATATGATACATACAAGTGTATGTAAGGTGCACATATCTTTGTCCTTTATGCTTAATCCATAACCATAAGAACATTATCAAATTGAATAAATAACACTGATACACTATTTTTACCTAATATGTCATCTATATTCAAATTTGTCCATTGGTCCATTAATTCCTTTTATAGTGTTTCTTTTGCCTCTAGCACAGGATCTTCTAAGGTGTTGCATTTAGTTGTTATATCTATGTATTTCCTTTATGTATATTTCCCCAGCTTCCCTTTATCTTTTATTACTGTATTTTTGAAGGATATACTCCCCTCCTCCCCCCTAATTTTTAAATGCATGATGTTACTAGATTCTGGGACAGAATGCTACATGGTAGTGATGTACTCTGCTGAGGGTGTTCCGTCATCTCCATCTGTCCCTGCTTGTTAATGTTCACTTGGAGAACCTAATCGAGGTGTTGTGCAATTTCCCATTGTGTAATCACACATTTTCCCCTTTGCAACTATAAGCAATAGGTGGGAAGACACTTGAAGACCAACAGATGTCTTCTAATCTAAAATTTCCCTGGATTTACCACTTATGGATGGTTCTTGCCTAACTAAGCTTCATTCTGACGACTTCAAAATGTTGGCTTTATGCCCCACACCCCCTCTGTATATCCCAGATAGTACCTGTTCTACCCTAAGCAAGACAGCCTTCCCTCCTTCCTCCTCTTATCTGTTATCAGTATCGATTCATGGATTGTTGGGTTCCCCCCCCAGTGGTTTATTATTTATTACCATCCTTAAATGACATTGGTGTATAAATTATTCCAGATTGGGCCAATGACTGCACCTCCGAGATGGCTTCTGTATCCTTGTGACATGCCCCCGTCATTTGTGCTTGTTTTGAGCACTTCCTTCCTTGCTGGAATAACGAGGTATTTCAGGCTCATCTTTCACCTGTTCAACCCCAGCTCTGAAATCAGCCAGTTCTCCAAGAACCCCTGGTTCCTTTTACTGGGGAACAGTAGTAAAAAACCAAAATCCAGGTGTTAGGGATCATGTTGTTCCTTGGGTGTCTTGGCTTCTGGACCCGTTCAGTGGACAGAGCTAGGAGATGTGTGCATATAAATGCATGTGTGTGTACATACATAGACAGATGGATGCGTATTTCATAAATCATGAGTTTGCTGGAAATCTCCCATTTCCAGTCTATCCCCATCGTATTTTTCCGGGCTTCCTCCTTTCCATAATTTAATGTCTCCTCTTTCATCGTGAGAACTGGGCTCCCAAGAACATCAAAGAATTTACCCCTTCATTTAATACTGTAGGACATCTAAAATAGTTTTGTAATTTGCCCAAAACACTACCCCCCCCCAAAAAAGCCCAATAAAAGAAGTTTGGTGGTGGTTTGCAGCTCCCCCTGCTACAGCCCTGCCGAAGACTGAGTGTAAACAGTGAAATTCTGTGTTCATAAATTATTTGGATTAGTTCTTTCTCTCTCACCCCTTTAGAGACTGTTTGTGATGTTAATTTGATACAATTGGATTAATTTGTCTCAGTCCACTTCCAGTCTGAACCTTTCCCTCACTTCCCACCCCTGTGCATTTAATTTAATTTTTTTCAAGTGTGTAGAACAGTGGGCTTCCAAATGGGGGGAATAATGCAAAAAGCTCGACTCAGAAGTATCATCCTTTGCCACATCCTTCCACCCGGTCACCTGGTCATTCTCCTACCCAGATGCCCCTGTGTAGTAAAATGACATCCTGGTGCCCTGCCTTGTTTGTCCTGTTTCTTTATGTAAAGACAAGCAGATGTATGACTCTTTAATCTTCCAAATATTACATTCTTGGGGGTAGTCTTTCCATTTTACCGATGAGGAAACAGGCTCTTCATCTGGATGGTTACAAACTCTTGTGCCTTGTTAATAACCTGTTTTGGGTGCTCTATAGTTTGGACAAAGCGATTAAAATGCCTAAGTCCCCAGACACGCAGGTTGTGGCATGCAGCTTTTATTCCCAAAGTTTGCCTTTTGGGAAGACTGCGTTTTCATCTGTGTTTTAAGTCCAGGTTATCTTTTCGGACCAGAATTTGCAGTGTTCCTAGCATATCACCAAGTGACATGCTGGATGTGGGATGTGGCTTGGAGGTTTTCTTGTTTTGTTTCTGTTTAATTTAGGTGAAATGCACACAAAATAAATTTAACATTTTCAGTATGTACAGTCCAGGGGTATTTATTATGTTTATGATGTTGTGTGACCACTGCCTCTATCTAGTTCCCAAACCTTTTTAGCACCCCCAAAGGAGAACCTGTACCCATGAAGCAGTCCCCTTCCCTCTTCCTTGCTTCCCTTAGTACCTTGAAACCACTGATCTGCTTTCCATCTCTCTATGGAGGTATCTGTTTTGGATCATTCATATAAATGGAATCATACATTGTGTGACCTTTTTGGTTTAACTTCTTTCATTCGGCCCTCCTGTTATCACAGGCCATCCACATTGTAGCATATAGCAATACCCCATTCCTTTTTATGGCTGAATAGTATTCCTTTGCATGGACAGACCACATTTTGTTTCTCCACTGGCCAGTTGATGGACATCTGGAAGACTTGGTGGGGAGGGAAGCGGGGGAGAAGAGTAGTTTGTACCCTGACCTGTGCTGTGCTACTTAAGAGCCGTGTGACCATGGACCAGCTACTGACCAGCTTCTGCTTTCCTTTATTTGTTTAATGAAAACTGATAGTAAGACCTGACTTTTCAAGTGGTTGAAAGATTGAATAAAAGAAGTTCATAGTAGCATACCTGCCAAATAGCGGGCCCGCCTCAATGCTGGCTGTTGTACAGTAGAATCTTATGAGGGGGATGGGTGGGGGGAGAGAAAGCATGAGCTTGTGTTACAGTAGGTTTTAGTGTGTGTTTCTTCTGTTACGGATGCTCAGACCTTTATGCTGCTGCTGCTGCTTCTTCACTTTTAAGGCCTACGTGTTTTCTCTGCTTTGTTGTTTGGTGGTTTTTTTTGCCCCCCTCCCCAACAAACTACCCCCACAACCCCTCCCCCCCAAACTCACTGAACACAGGATTTTACATTTAGAAGCAGGGCCCTAGACAGAATGCCTGTAGTGGAATGTTACATAATTCACATTTAGATTTGAAGAGCTCATTATAAAAAACCTGACACACTTCAGGAATATTAAATTACTGCAGATTGTGTGGAGCAAAGAAACATTATTGAAGCATTTCACAATTCTAGGCGAGTCTGAATTTAACTGATAGGGTTTCACAGCTTTTACTGGGGAAAAATGATTTCAGTTGTCACATGGTTCCTGGCCTTTGGGGGACTTTAATCTCCTTAATTACAAAGAAACGAATTTCCTAAATAATTTGGAGTTACTTCACAGCATTTTCCCAATCTCTGGCTTTTGGAAAATTAAAGGGGATGCCAAGACCGGGGCTGTGGTAGCTTCTCTCCTTACTGCGGCTTCCTTATTGAAGTTTTTATTTAAAATAATGTTGGTTTCCTTTCATTATTGATATCAGGGTGTTCTTCAGAAATGCACAAGCAATGCTTTATAACACTTGAACACAGTCCCCGTTTGTTGAACAAGCAGTGTTGGAGATATCCATGGGATAGGGAGAGGTGCTGTATGGTGCTTTATGAAGTCGAAGGGGAAAACACGGCCCAGTTCCCATCCAGTTTTATATAGGAACTTTTTTATTTTTAAGGATTTTATTTATTTATTTGACAGAGATCACAAGTAGGCAGAGAGAGAGGAGGACGCAGGCTACCTGCTGAGCAGCCCAGCAGAGAGCCCAATGCGGGACTCGATCCCAGGACTGTGGGATCATGACCTGAGCTGAAAGCAGAGGCTTTAACTCACTGAGCCACCCAGGTGCCCCTATATGGGAACTTATAAGAAGGCTTGAAATTGGGTAAAATCTACATATTTCAGCTCATTCTGTTATCTGTGTTAGGTACCTACTGTGTGCAAAACCAGCACGATGGAAATATCTTAGATTCTATCTCTTCCTGCAGTGTCTTTACAAGGAAGACTTAACCTGCCTTAGTTTCCTCTTTTGTACAGGGAGAATAACAGTATGGACCGGAGGTCACGCACTGCCATGTGACCTTGAGCTATTAACACAGGAAATGATTGGCGCCTCATCTTTTTTAAGCGCTTTCCAGAAGGGGTACCAGGTACTCTTCCAAGCGTGTGACATGTGACATGTGTGGTCACACTTCATTTCCACAGCGGCTCCCTGTTACCCCATTATGGAGATGGAGATGCTGAGGCAAGGAGGGGGTTGAGTAACTTCCTCAAAATCACGCTGTGTATCGGTGGCTGAAGCTAGGCAGCTGGCCAAAAAGCGGATTGTAGCATAAGTAGGGAGAAATCCCGTTGTGTGTCCTGCAGTCCCTTACCTGCCTGACATCCCCGTTAGACTGAGCACCTGTGAGGACAGGAATAAAGAGTCCACACTCCTAGCCAGGGTGGCTGCATGGTAGCTGTCTCTTGACGTGAATGAGCCCGCATTTGGGCCTGGCTCGTCGTAGGTTCTTTGTCGCTGGCTGTGGCCATGAGATGATCAGTATTATTAAAAAATTTAATTATGTCTATGTAGGGCTTTGTGGCTCTGTCATCTCTGTCATCTCCTGTGGGATGTCGTCTTCTGTCAGGGGAGAGGTCGGGAATTGGGGGTGAGGGTTAGTGGCGTGGTGCAGCTAGATGGCACAAGGGTGGCAGGGAAGGTTCCCATTTTCTGTTTGATTTCACGGACCCCATTCTGGGAAGACAGTTTTGCATTTTCCTTAGTTGTAGCTTTGGTTCCTATCATTGAGACATCATTCAGGGCCAGCATCATTTAAAAAAAAAAAAAATCGCTTTTTAACAAATGAATAGACCAAGTATCTTTGGCTAAGGTGAGAATTTCCCTATTATCGGGCCTTCCTATAATTTTACTAATTTTATTGTCTTTTTATTTAAGTATAAACACACAGTGTTCTGTTAGTTTCAAGTGTACAGTGGAGTGACTCAGCTGTTCTCAGGGCTCATCACAGTTAAGTGTACTCTTAACCTCCTTCACCTGTTTCACCCATGCCCCCCATCCCCCACCTCCTCTCTGGTAACCCCTGGTTTGTTCTCTCCATATAGAAGTGTGTTTGTTTGCCTCTCTTCTTCTTTGTTTTGTTTCTTAAATTCCACATATGAGTGAAATCACACGGTGTTAGTCTTTCTCTGACATAGTTCACTCAGCATTATACCCTCTCGCCATTTGTAACAACATGGATGAATCTAGAATGCACAAAGCCTTCCTGTAGTTTTATGTGGCTTTTACATTAGACCTAGTTAAACCCTCCTTAGTTGTTATGATTGAGAGGTTTGGTTTACTGTTCTTTTTGAGCAGACACTGGCATTCAGGGTCCGCCTTTCTGGATTCAACCGTTCTGGGTCTGTGGGATGAGCTCAGAATGGGCTTGCGCAGTTTAAAGACCCATTTCCAGCAGCTTTATCTTCATTTTCTTTAAAAATGGGATAACTAGTGAAATGTTTATTTTCGACTGAACTCTCTGATGTAACTCTCAGATAGATGGTCACTGGGAAAGATGGTTGACTCGACACAGGAGATACATTCATTCAATTTAACTGAAATCAAATGAGATAATGTATGTGAACCTGTAGCTGAGGGCAAAGTATAGAGTAAGTGCATAGTAAATACTAGCTGTAATTGAAGTGGTTGTATTATCATTATTATCATTATCCTCTCTTCCCAGCACAGAGTCTGGACTTAATAGTACCTAATGTGCGATGCATATTTATTAAAGAAAGAAAGAACGGAATGAGTGGCTGCCTGCTTCTTCTCTTTTGCTCCCCACATTAAATGCTTGTCTGCTCTTACAGCTGAGGAAAAAGCTGACATAAAAATTGTCTGGCTGGAAAGTTTCTCAGCCCCATTTGTCACCTTACCCTTGGAGCCCAATTGTATGTCAACTTCACGTCCCCGCTGATGCCTGGCAGTGAGGGAGAGACCACAGGTCACTTCCCTATGATCTGCTTTAGTCGCCATGGCTCTGATCAAGCTTGGCTGATGGATGGGTGCCCTGTTGTTGGAAATGTCTCCATGGGGTTGCTCAGGAAATACTCCTTTGCTGTATTTTCTGGGTGGCATCTACTGCTTGAAAGCAAGACATGTGGAAAACAAGGAGTTGGGTTTTGTCCTTCTTGGAAATCCAGAGTTTTAAAGAGATCTGTGTCGAGTTATGTACCTAGGTTGAGAGACCATGTTTCAGGTAGACCTGTCATTCCCTTTGCTACAAACCCTGTCAGTGGCTTGGTGACATCGAGTGAGCAGTTTGTACACAGAGACCAAGATTTTCCTGGTTTTGTATGTTTGACAGTCACTTTTGCCACCCCCTGACTAATTTCTGTTGAACCTCACAAGGGTGATGATTCTGAACATTCTCTTGGCTTGATTCGCAGCACTCGGAAAGGAGTGAATGAGATGTGCAGCTCGGAGCGTTGTTTCTGAAGGGAGGAGTCGTTGTCTTGAAGAGGAGTCCTCCATGAGCCTGGCCGAGGCCCGGGATCTGTGTGAAGTGGACTAAGGATTTAGTAGGATGTCAACTGAGACAGAACTTCAAGTAGCTGTGAAAACCAGCGCCAAGAAAGACTCCAGAAAGAAAGGTAGGGCTGATTTGTTCCTTTCTTACTGGCTATTTATGTGTGCAGTGTTTTATCTCTGGAATGATTTATAGCACTGTCTTTGTGATGGCATATGTTTTTTAATGGGCGCTAGCATTATTTGCTGTTTTCTGTACTCGCAGTGTATATTTTAATGGCTCACCATTATGCCTTGGGTAAAATCCAAAATTATTTTCCTAACATATAAAACCCTTCCTGGTATGCCTTCTACCCATCCCTCCAGTGAGCAACGTTCTCTGCCTAATCCTCCCCCCCCCCCCCCCCTTATCCAACCTTGTTTATCCTCCAGGCATTCTGTCTCTTGGGGTTCACTTTTGCAGGTTTCCAAAGTTCTCAAATTCCAGCAGCACCAGAATCACCTGGAAGGCTTGTTAAAACACAGATGCTGGGTCTCATCCCCAGAATTTTGGGGTTCGGGAGGTCTGGGGTAGGGCTCACCCCTGCATTTAGAACAAATTCCCCAATTGTGCCGATGCCATTGTTTCAGAGTCCAGACTTTGGGAACCACTGGACAATTAATCTAGCGCAAAATCCTTTTGTCATTCCCCGCTTGTTCCTAGGCTGGCTCCCACTTAATCTTCAGGTCAGTCTTTCCTTCCTCCCCGCACTGGGTTAGTTGTTTTTGTTTGTTTTGCTGCAGGAGCACTTTGTTAGAATCTCACTTTATTCAAAATTTCCCATGTTTTTTGTTTATCGGCTGGACCAAGCATTCCTGCAGAGCCGGACCTCTCATTCACCCATCAACTCCAACACTTGGAACGTGCTTGACCCTGAGCGGGCACATAGAGACCTGCTAATGAGGACTGGCATGCATAGTATGGTAATGAAGTAACTCTCACCCTCTCCGTGTTTTCTGGAGAATTGGGTCCCATGGCTTTATGACCATGCCTTTCAGGATGTTTGTCTCCCGGTTGCAATTAGGCGTAAGCGACTTCGTGCTGTGTGTTGTCTTTCTCTCCCTCATCTTCTGAGCTGCACGGAGGACGATTAATAGACTTCTCTTTCAGGTCTTGAAATCTGTCAATATGGGCTTGCAAACCAGGATGTACTCAGTTGCTTTGTATAAGCAGTGATTCGTTTGAGACACTGCTGTGCCTGCCCCGTCATGTTTCGTGATGGCATTTGTCTGACACTCTATAGGAAACGAGGGACATAAATGTAATACACAGGCAGTTCCCAGACAGCCAAAACCTCAGGAAGGATGGTAAATGTTGCTTTGGATGTTTATTTGAAACACAAATATTTTGGAAGCAGCCTATTTTATTTGCTAAAACTTAATGTAAATCTTGTATTTCATGCATCATGGTCTAAGAATAATAGAAGGAAAGCAAGTCAGTGAGAGAGCAGGTCTTGAGAGAACTGCTACATGGAGAAAAATGATTGCAGAGCATGATAATGCACTAGAATTCAAATGCTTTTTCAGTGAAAACTGACAAGTTATATTTTTGCTTCAGATTTAACCTTTCCACTAAACTTGTGCTCTTGAATGCTTAATGCATTAAAAATTGTATCTTGCTGAATATCTTTTCATTCTTAATTTTAAAATGCAAAACCAGGAGCTTTCTAAAATGAGGATTCAGGTTTTCAGAACATTGGCTTAGTTGAAGATTTGGGATGGGAGTATGAAGGTGACTTTTTAGAACCTCCTCATCTTCATGTCTTATAGGACTCTAAAATCAGCTCAATACATAATGCAAGGAATATCTCCTAGTGAGTGGCCAGTACCATGGAGTCTGGACAGGCAGACCTAGGTTCAAATTATAGCTATGCCAGCTCCTAACTGTGTGACCTTAGAATGTTACTTAACCTCTCTGAGCATCTGTTTTCTCTCCTATAAGTAAGGATATTATATTAAAGTTCAGAGGCTTACTATGAAGAATAATTGAGATAAGACAGATTAAATACTTAGTATAGTACTTGGCATTTATTAAAGGATCAACAAAGAGCCTTTTTAAAAAAGATTGTATTCATTAATTTCACAGAGAAAGTGGAGGGGGGGTGACGGAGCAAGCACCAACAGGGGGAAAGGTAGAGGGAGAGGGAAAAGCAGGCTTCTCCCTGAGAAGGGAGCCTGACTTGGGGCTTGATATCAGGACCCTGGGATCGTGACCTGAGTTGAAGATTGATGTTTGACTGAGCCACACAAGTGCCCTAACAAAGAGCCTTTATGTGTGTTTTTCCTCTTCCTTTTCTCTTTTTCCTTCCCTTTTCTCCTTATCCTTCTCTCCTTACTACTTGTTATCTCCTTTCTTCCTGTCCTCTCTCTCCATTTCCCTCCTCTCTTCCTTTCTCTTTCTCTTCTCCCATTTCTGTACTCTTCTTCTTCTTCTTTTTTTTTTTTTTTTTAAGATTCTGTTTATTTATTTGAGCTAGACAGAGAGAAACCATGAGTTGTGGGGAGGAAGAGGGGGGGGGCGGGAGAATTAGACTCCCTAATGAGCAGGCAGCCCAATGCGGGACTTGATCTCAGGACCCTGCCGAAGGCGGCTGATTAACCGACTAAGCCAACCCACCCAGGTGCCCCTCTGTGCTCATCTCCTCCTCCTCTTCATTTTCATCATCAGCATAATACTGTTTTCTCTTACCCATTCTAGAACCATGGGGATCTTAAAAAGTATATAGCTGATTTGTCCCAAAGTAAGATTTTACAATTGTTCTTAGCTATATAACAGTGATAAACAATATGTGTTCTTGATCGACTTCTCTGGCTCATGAAAGCACATACCCACATTCAAAAAGAGAGAGAATGTGCTCCTAACAGGATTAATTTATTTCTTACTCTTCAGTTTTCCCTGTGGAAAAATAAGTATTCCATTAAGCAAATGTTGCTGACTGAGCCAAAATATGTAGAATTTTAAATGGAAATGTTAACAGTTTATTTATTGATCTTGACTCTTGAATATAAAGCATTACTAAAGTTTGTTACTAATTCTTCCAATTCCTCTTTGATTTTCTATGGAGGCAACATAGAACCTCATAAGTAGGTTTATGTCTTCCTCTCTGATCCTTAAGTAATTCTTTTTCTTGTCTTATTGCATTAGCTGGGTCTGTCAGTACAATATTTAGTAATAGGAGGTATTCTTAATTTGATCTTCAATTAATGGAAGTGCTTCTAAGTTTCCTGTAACTGTGATATTTGAATTTTTACTAGAGTTTTTTTTTTTATTATTTCTTCTTCATTTATTGTTTTGGGAGTGTTATTGTTTTTTAATAAATCCTGAATTTGGACATTGAATTTTGTCATATGCTCTTTCTATATTTATTTCAATGATTATACATATTTTTCTTCTCAGTTTATATCACAGTGGATTTTACTGATAGATTTTTCTAGACTTCATTTCTAAGGTAAATATTACTCTTTCATGATATATTATTTTCTATATATAGATTTGATTTTTTGGTATTTTACTTAGGATTTTGATATCTATATTCATCAGCATGATTAGCATATAACTTTCTTTTCTTGAAGAATCTTCGTGCCTGGTAGTAAAGTTTTTAATTTCATACAGTGATTTTTTTGGTGTTCAGGAAATACTGAATGATATTTAAGCCCTTTTTTGAAAAAATGGTTTTCTTTTTTAAGTAATTTTATTTGACTTTTTAGAAGGTATATATTCTCTTAACTGAAAATTAAAACAGAAAATTAAGCATGCCTAATCCCATTATTCAAAAATAACTGCTCTGGACTGTTTTCAGGATGTGTGTTGAGATCAAACTAATTCATACAGTTTCATATCCTGCTTTGTTATTTGACATTATATCATAAGTACATTTCTCATATTACTACATGATATTATAGACTAGAGGGGGTGTTTTTGCCCCTTTGGCAAGATTTAGATGTTCCTGGGGCAGATATTTTATATCCTAAAAGAGAATACCTGACAATACGGGTCATCTATCAAGAGTGAGAGTGGCATAAAGAAAAGTTAAGAGGCCCTTTAGAATTTCTCACAAACGTATCACCTGCTTCTTTAACCCAGGCTTTTGAAAGGAAGTGAGAGAGTTTCCAACACAAGTCACCTGGGGGCATATTTCACCATAAAATGCATTTCTCGACAGGCCCTATAGGATACGTAACTGGAGTATTCACAATTCAAATAAGGAAGACTTGAACGTAGTAAGAAATAAAGTTGTTTTCCTCATTTCATTTTTATTGGATTGTGTTGCTACACATGCAGCTTGTCCAACGGTGCCTATTCCGGGAGTGGAGTTGATGGAGGACGGGAATGTAGATTTTCAGGTCCGTTACCTGCCATCAAAGGGGGAGAACAGCTGGTGCGATTCTGGTTATTTATAAACCCTGCACCAGGCCACCCAGTGGAAGACTGTGAGAGAGGAAGGGTCCCAGGTGAGCAGGTGCAGGAGTCTTTGGGGACAGTGCCTGGGGATTTCAGTCAGCGCCACCTGGCAGCCGAGGGTGGTAGAAAGTGCACTCACTTCGGAGCCAGACCTGGTTTTGAATTCTAATTCTTTTCCCTCTTGCTGTGTAACCAGAGTTGGGTTATTTAGCCTCTTAGAGCCCTGCCTCAATGAGTGTGTGTGCATGCACGTACGCAAATAATACTTACCAGAAGGGCGGGGCAGGGGGGCATCATGGGTGAAGGTCCAGTGTGGGAGCCACAGCGTGGCTGCCCTTTTCCTTCTGAGATCACTGTTCAGCTCTGTCTCCTGATCTTCTAGAAACACCTGCAAATAAACTTACTCACTTTCCATGTATTAGAGTTATGTCCAAGGATCATTAGTTAGCAAAAGAATAATAACAACAAAATGCTACCTTATTTGCTCCCTAAAAGATTCGGCCCCGAGCATCCGAGCCCTGATGGGTCTAGAAGTTGGTGGTCATATGGCACACGCATTAACTTTGGAGCCCCAGCAAGCTGAGTTTTAACCCTGGCTGTGTGCCTTAGTAGCTGTGTGAACTATTGGGAAGTTTCTTTTTTCTTCCTTTTTTTAAAAATCTTTTTATTTTAAAATTTTATTTATTTATTTATTAATCAGAGAGAGAGAGAGAGAGAGAGAGAGCACAAGCAGGGGGAGTGGCAGGCAGAGGGAGAAGCAGGCTCTCCACTGAGCCGGAATCCCAATGCGGGACTCGATTCTAGGACCCTAGGATCGTGACCTGAGTCAAAGGCAGCTGCTTATCCGACTTAACCATCCAGGCGTCCCTATTGGGAGATGTCTTAAAAATTCTGGTTAGTTTTGGTTAACGAATGGTTTCAGTAATGCCATAGGGGTTCTCATCCTTCACTTGGTCAGTTAGCCCTGGAAACTATCCTATTAACTAGGGCTTACCCCTGAGGAGTTTGTACAGTGCCATCACATTCATCATCTGATTGGATCCTTGGGACTGGGGTAATTAATTAAAAAAATTCTTATTATGACGCCTGTGGTTGCAGAGCTGCTGTTTCCCTGCCTCTGCCTGCTGCTCTTGCCCTGCAGGGAGGCTGTCTGCCATCTGTCAAGACCTTAGCCCAGGGCTCCTGCCTCGGGCCACTTCCGCTTTTCCAGCTTCCGTTTCCTCAGGCACCAAACGGAGGCGGAAATTAGATCTGGGCAACCAAATCTGAAACCTGGAGGAAGCATTAATGAACGAATGAGGTCTTTTGTCCACAAGGATTTATCCAGCCCCGGTATGAGCCCTGCCAGCAGTCAGTGTTCTGTGGGGAGAGAGAAGTTTCTGGAAAGGAGACCCTGACTGCAGGCAGTTCATGTAGTTGAAGACCTTCCACCTCAGGAGGCTCTTCTGATTTTTTATAGTCTCATCCTCTCCTTGAAAAGACCTGTTCTCTGCTTTGCAGCTTTGATTCATTCTCATCCTATCACTACTCAAAAGTTAATGTTTTATTTTTACCCCACACTCATATTTATTCCTTAAAATATGGCACGTTCCTCATAATAAAATAATTCTTAAACTCTTTTCATGGCTTTTCTGACTTAAAAGCAAGTGAGTTTTCGTCTTCATAAACACGCGTAAGACAATATTCTAAAAGAAACCTGAGTAAGTTCTCTAGAAATGGAGAAACAGAAAGGGTTCTAAGGAATTTACATTCGGAGGCTAGCTGGAGCCTCTTGCTCACAGATGAGCTTCTCAAAAGAAGGACTTGCCGCTGGTCACTCCTTTGGGTAGTGGCAGAGTCAGGGCTGGAGGCCAGGAACGGCTCCCATGGCTGGTGTTCCTCCAGCTCCTTAGACTGCAGACAGCTTAACCTTCTTGGGATTGCCCTCTTGGGATTGCCCTCTTGGTGTGTTTGTTCCCTCTTCTTTACACTGAAGACTCCTGGAAGAGGTCATGCCTTAGAAGCGGATGAACTTTAGTTTGATTTAAGACTTGACACGACGTCTGCTTGTATGTCTCAGGCTAGCTACTCTAACTTTCTAAAGCTCAGCTTCTTTATCCATAAAACAGGGACAAGAGCACCTATCTCGAAGTGCTGTCATGAGGATTACACGAGTGAATAAACCTACAACACCCAACACAATTCTCTGTACATAGACCCAGGATGAGGAACTTTCCCTTTCCCTCCAGCACCCCAGCTCCTCACTCAGCCCTGAGAGGCAGCACGCCTCCTAGTGCTGTATGACATCAGGGAATAGTAGAAGGCGCCCTTTCCTCCAGAGGCACCTGGGGGTATCCCTGAGAAGAAGGAACTGGTTCATCTTCCAATGGATGCTTGTTTCAATAATAATGGGCAAGGCAGACAGGAAATACAAAGGAGAATAGACCGTGTTGTTAAGGTATAAATGTTTATTAATAGCCATCATTTGTGTTGTGCTTCCTGCGTGCAAACCATTTTAGATAAACTGTCCCCAAGGAGCCCAAATCTTACATCGCCCCATGGAACACATGAGAAAATAACATTCAGAAAGATCAAGAGACTTGCTCTGGGTCACGTGGTTTGTCTGCATAAGCTGGAAAGCCCTGGGTCTGCCAGACATTAACGTCTGTGTGGTCTTCCCTGAAAACATGCTCTGGGTTTGCCCTGTGCCTTGATGCCGGAGGCTGGTGGTTCCAACAGAATTACAGGGGGGCTACACTCTTTTTTTGGCAGGGGAGGCATGGAAACCAATGAGGCACATCACACAGATTTATGGCACCATTCTGCCTTGGCAGGGTTTTGGATCTTGGTGTGCTAATTGTTCTCTCCTGACTCTGTGATTTGCAGGCTTTGGAAATTCAAAATCCAGGATTTAATTACATGATGACATCAATTTCTCTGAGGTTGATCCATAAAGCTCTGGGGCTGAAGGGCTTGGGAGGGAGGGAATACAGTTTTGGGTCAAGAAGTCCAGTCCTTTATGGTAGGACTGGCTGTCAGATCATATGATGTGTGGTGGGGAGAGAATTCTGTACTCTCTGCGAGCACATGGTCTTGAATTTATTACAGGACACATCACTCACTGTGGCCATTCCCTGAAGACAAACTCATTTCAGGTTTCATTGGTGACTTAGTTCTGGGCTTCACTTTAACTGGTTCCTTTATGAGAAGTCAGGCTTTCTTCAAGCCCTCCTTCACATCCCTTTCTTCCCTGAATGTGTTGTATAACCCCAGCAGCATACCAAAGAGGATAACACCCCAAGCAAGCCATCTGAGTTTTGGTCCCCATGTCTTTGTCACTTGGCCTTCTCTTACCCTGAGCCACACCAAGCTTCAGTTCCCAGAACTCACCTCTGTGACACCTATGTGTCAGCTCCTTCTACCTGGGTCCTCTTTCCCACCTGTCTATTCACTTGGCCAACTCCTGGTCAGGACCCAACAACCATTTGTCTGAGCCACCATCCTTAACGTTTTGAGCTTCATAAGATTCTCGATTAATCGCTGACTGTGAGCCCCTGTGACCTCCTAAATGCCTTCCAAAGCTGTCCATGCTCTCTCCTCATGGCTCCTCTCCCAAGGACAGTCTGGGCTGCCTTCATCTGCCATCTGGATTGTTCTCACACCCCTCCTAAGGGGTTTGCGGGTTTTCAGTCTTTTCCATCTTCAAGCTGTTCTGGACACTTGGAGATCTGATCACGTCTCCCCTCTGCTTCAGACCCTTCAGGGAGCAGCTCTGAGTGCCCCCAGAGTGACATCCACACTGCTTCTCATGGTGTCCCAGAAGCCACACCTGGTCCAATACCTCCTTATCTCTCTGGTCACATCTCTCCATGCTGTCCTGCAGTGATAGTCCATTCTGTGGCACAACTGAATTAATTTCATTTCCCTAATTATACCATATGATTGTTCCTATTAAGGGTTTGGCAAGTCCTGTTTCTTCCCCAAAGAATACGTTTTCCTTTATTTCTTTTCAGAGCTAACTCCACTTATCCTTTAGTTTCAAGTTCAGTATTACTGTCCTCAGAAATGTTTTGGTGCCCCCTTACAGTCCACGCCCCTGACCCCCAGCTGCAGGTCATGACTCTTTTGCGTGCTCTCAGATGTCTCATGTTGCTCACTGTTATATATTTTTAGTCGTCTTTTTGTTCCTCTGTGTCGCCCATTAGGCTGGGAGTCCTGTGACGGCAGGGACCGCACCTGTCTTGTTAGTAACCACGTCACTTCTACCACTGAGCACGGTGTTGAAAGATGTAGGTATGCAGCAATGTGGGCAAATGAATAAGCAGGTGAACGAATGAATTTATGACAGAGATAAGCCTCCTTCAGCTGGATTTGTGAGGGGTTCCCTAGCACCCTGCACGTACTCAAATCACCACACTTGCCATGGTTTTCCTATCGGTTTTGGCTTATTTTTCTGTCTCTACCGTTAGCCCTGAGTTCCTAGCACAGCACTCAGAACATGGTAAGTACTCAGTCAGTGTTTGTTGAATTGGTGATCACGTGGTGGGGCCGGGGTGGGGGGATGATCTGCACAAGGAGAAAGAAAATGACAAAACACAAGCATTCCCCTAATGCTGGCTCTTGAGATTCTTATTATGTCGCCTTGAAAATTCCTACCATTCTGTGAACTACTTCTCCTTTGTGATGTGTGTCCAATCACGTCTGGTGCCGTAATTTAGCGTGATGTGGGCCATATTGGTAGTAAAGCTATACGATTTGCCATATTAGTTCATCCCACTGCTTCATTAAGCTCAGTGTGCTGCCCGTGGCCGTGGTTGGGCTTGAATTTTGATGTTGGGAAGAACAAAGCCCTTTACATTATCCCTCCAAGTCCCGTGAGTCAGGTAAGAGCACATGCCTTTGTGGGGCTGGAGAGTGTTCATCTTTGCAGATAATCAGCACATGCCCCAGAGCGTGGGGTTTTCTTATCCACGCGGTTTGCTGAGTGAGCAGATGATGTTCCAAGGTGTGCTGGGATTTCAGCAACCCCCTCCTATTGCCGCAAAGCCTCTGGGTTGATCAGAGTGCGTATGTTGCAAGACTGAGCAATTCCGCACAACCCATCAAGAGAGTACATGGAGATAAAAGACAGAGGAGAGGTTTGCTGTGGGTGAAATGTTGTTTCATTTAAGCTTGAAAATAACCTTTGGACAAGTGTCCCCATATTAGAGGAGAGGCCACTGAGGCTCAGACGGATGAACAGCTTGCCTGAAGTCCATGCAACGAGGAGGTAAAGGAACCCATTTGCGGCTAGATCTCTCTGATCCCAGGTCCTTTCTACATGCTTCACACTAGACTAAGCTACTCCCTACTGAACGGTGTGTCTTCTTACCAAATACCGTGTAAGGCTTACACTGAAAGACATCATCCGTCAGAGTCCAGCAGAAACACTCTTAGGTTGCCATGGCCATACCGAGAGGAAGGAAGGAGGGCAGAATATGTGATACAGTAAGGAGGGGAGTTGGAAAGGCAGAGGAAGCTCTAGGTCTTCACTCCCCTTCTCTGGCAGGTGGGAGGTTGCTGTACACAAGGGTTCCCGGTGATTGACTAGGAACATTTCCCTTTCTAAGGAGAATGCCAGTTATTCTGTTTTCCAGATACAAAAAGGTAAAGACTAGGTGAACTTGAGGGACTTTGTGTGCATTCATCAGAATGCAATTCTAGCTCATAATTTGGAACAAGCACTCCAATTTTGCAAATGCCTCCAAATCGATGAGTCGTCCCATTAATCCATTTCACCTCCCAGTGGGCTTCCCTGCATCAGAAATAATCATGACAATGCTGGTGAGCAAGGTAGCTACTGTCTGTCCGCAGTTAGAAAGTGTCAGGCATTGCATTTGAACGCTTACATGTATTTTCTCCTGAACAAGACCTTGAGGGAGCTCCTCTTTTTAAAACCCCAAGTTTACAGACAAGGAAATGGAAATTAAGGAGGCAGGACAGAGTTCATGCCATGACTCCTGACCTTATGCTCTGAACAGACCTGTAGTTTTACCTCACTCATGCATTCAGCAGGCATTACATGTGCCTTATGTGCATGTGGACCTTCTGAACACATTGACTTGCTTGGCCCTTCCTGCACACGCGTGAGTTTTCTCCAGTTCATTCTCTTCTCCCTGGGGAAAAAAAAATCGCCCGAATCTCAGCTCACTGCCAAGGCCCACCTCATCCTCTGAGACCCAGCTCAGAGAGCACATCCATGAAGCTCTTTCTCAGCATTCTCTTCCCCCTGAAGCCTTCATTCCCCCATGATTTTCAGCATGTCGGGTTTTGACAAAGTTTTTCCTCCAGAGAAAGCTTTTCTGTCTGTCTTCCATCAACCCAAAATGCACTTAAATACCTCTCTTCCTTACTAGATTGTGTTGTAAGTAGAGACGTGATGGCAGGGACTGTTGTCTTGGGCATCGTTATATCCTCTCAGAGCTGGGATGAGAATTTACCGAAGAGTTGTCAGTGTGCAAGATGGGAAATGACATTAATTACACGACTACTCAGTGCAAGCAGAGAGTATGGTGAGAATACAGGATTTGATGAGGTCGGTAAGACTCCCATTTTACAGAAGAGGAAACATGAACTAAGTTCAGAATATGTCCAAGGTCACCCATCGTGTAAATGGAAGAACATGAATTTTTAAACTTCGCTCTCAATGATCCAAAGCCCAGGCTCTTTCTGCCATATTCATTGTTTCCCAGAAGTGGCCGTCAAATAAAACCCCAGTGAAAAGCTCAGTTCCTGAGGGTCTGTGTCCTGTTGGTACGTGGCAGCAAGATTTGCAATTTACTTTTACAAAGAATTTATATATCATCATTGTAGATTCACTTCCCTCAGATGGGGGACTGTCATCACTTGAGTTTTTCAGTTCCCCTGACTGGTGATACCGCTCTAGGGAGAGCTTGCATTCCGATTGTTAAACCAGAGGCAGGAAAAGCCACACAGGAACTCTCTACCCTGGAAGGAGCCCAGCAGATGATGAATAGCAGACCTGAATCTTATCATGTATTTCAGGATGATGTACGGGACTGTTGGAAACTGCCTTTGACAAATGTGCACGGGAAGGGGAATTATCTCCAACAATGAAAAATGTTCTTATTATGTGATCCTAAAAAGGATCAGGACCCCTATCATTGGGAAAATGATCATCCCCGTATCCCTTATTAACAGCGATATGGAAGCATGTGGTAAAGACATTGGACGTTGGGCTGAAGCTGTGATGGATAGCCGTGAGTGCTGAATCACGTTGGACTTATGAAAGGTAGCGTGATGCTTGATAGCAGGTGGGAAATGTGCAACTCGCTGAGGTCACTTTTAGCCCTTGCTTCACGAGCCTCTGCAGGACTTGTTCCTGCTATCTTAGCCAAGTACCCAGCAGCTTTTGGTCAGGCCCAAAGCTATGATTCAAGAGTAGGAGGTATGTGATACATGTTTGTAGGAAATAAAACCATTTCCATAAGGAGGAGAAGACAGGCATTTTAAATATTCAATCTTACTTTATTTTCTCATTTCACACGCTTATGTGGAAACCTGGCGTCATAGAGATTCACCAGCCTACCCGAGGCTAGAAACCGGCAGAGTGCAGATTTGAACCTGAACAGTTTGATTTCAAAGTCTATGCGCTTTGCAGACCACGGTAGTTTTCGGTAAATAAGCTCCTGGTTGGAGTTCAGAATAATAGAAATAGAAACAACCGAATGTGTATGTGAAGTGCGTACTGCGGGCCCTAGCACAGGGTAGATGTTGAAGAGATGCGAGTCTTCCTGCCTTTCCTCCTTCCCTCTTTCCCTCCTTCTTTCCTTCATTCCATTCTTGAGTGTTTGAGTGTTTTCCAAAACCAGGCAGAGTGTTGGCCACAAAAGATTATAAACAAGTCCTGGGCTTAGGGAACTTGAGATCTCTCCCAAAGACAGACAACTAAGAAGCAATTAGAGTTCATTACAGTAAGTTGAAATCCCAGAGCAGAGATAAGCAACCACCCAAGGGCTTCCCAGAGGTTGTGCCATTTAAATAAAGATTCTTGGAGTGCAGATTTATTACTTTTTTCAGTTCAATGGGTGCTTTGTGAAATGTCTTCTATTATTATAGACACTGTCTACCCATTAGATTTAAATCCCTAGTTGTGAAAAATAAATCCTACATTGTCCTCTGGTGAAAAGAAGATCAGCAGATCAGAAATCTTGCTGGGCCAGCCACGGCCTCCCCCCGACTTGACTTCTAGAGTAAACGGCCTCTCAAGTTGTACACATATTTTATTCATGTCCTATTACATGTAGGACCAGGCACATAGTATGTGTTCATTAAGCATTTGTAGAACAATAGAGTAGCCTATATTAGATAGGTAATTCTTTGGCCTTTGGCCTGCATTTTCCTAGAATCAGTAATTTATATTCCATTAGTTTTCCTTTGATGTTTTCAAGTAATGATTACTGTGGCTTCTCCTCCTGCTCTCAAAGTTATAGATTGCAAATAGATTTTTGTGTCTTTTGCCAATGCTGGTCAATTTTAATGGCTGCTTCGAGCACTGTGTGGGGGATTCTGAAGTCATACCCCAGCTCTGAGCAAGAACCGTTAACATTCAGGCGTATTTTCTTTCAATCTTTTATTTACTTTATTTTTTTTTTGCACATGAGTGTGTGTACACAAACATGCAAACACGTGCATTCTACTTTGATCCTACTGGGTATTTAATTCTGCATTACTTTTCCACTGAATCTTACCATCTAAGCTGTTCCCATGTCATTATAAATTGTGCAATTATCACTTTACAATAAGCGAGGCGATCTCACTTCCCTGAGCTTTTACTCACAAGCTCTCCTTCCAGACCCTTATGTCATTGTTCAGTTTTTTCAGTAGTTCATTCTAAATTTGTCAGATCTCACTTGAGCTGTGGCACACAGAATTGCTTTCAGTGGTTGATGATTCATTTCTCTTTTCATCCTTGGACTGATGCAAATGTTTGTCTTCAGTATTTTGTGGTTGAGGGATGATGCTAACTTGTTTCCCCACAACAAGAAGAAAAGGAGACCTTGGGAGTGGGCTCCCCTCTGTGGGCGTGTCCCCAGCAGGGGCCACCACTCCAGGAGAGCCTTGAAATTCAGATTTGCCAATGGATGCCTCTAGATGCCAGTGATTCTTGCAGTTCACATCTTTTAACCTCAGCTTTATCAACTTTAATATGTTGTCCTGGTGCCTTGATTTTTTGGTTCATCTGTTTTAATGTGATGAAATGTAAAGATGGAGCTCAATCTTGTCCCCTCACAGCGACTGTAGGGGTTTTCAGCTGATCGCCTATCCTCCGTCTGTTAAGGATTCGAATTTTAAGCAGCCAAAAATACGTTTTCCTGGTATCTGTCATCAAGTGATTAGTGCAACTATTTAGTTCTGGTCGTCTTTCCTATTCTTGGTAGATTTATTTTCTCTTCTTAGAATTCTACTGCCGCCCTCTCTGTCTGGGAGACTGGAGATGTCATTTAAACATTGCTTATTAGGATTCCAGTATTTGTCTCTCATATACAGTCAGCTAAATCAAAAAGTCAGACAGTGTTTTTAAATTGCAAATTTAAATGACAATTTATAGACCAGGTCTACTGGAAATTTTCTGTCCTTGGCATCCATCACTGCTTGCGTGTACATAGTTTTATGCTCCTCTCTTTCTCTCTCTTTTTATCTTCTTGAGAGCACAGCACACATATCCATCAGAAGGATCAGAACTGCTTGCAGTCCAACAAAAATGCAATAAAAATCTTGAAAGGAAATGAAGACAGACACCGTATCCCAGACCTTCTTTAGATACTCGTTCTCTTCCCTACCCCCACCCCTGCCTCTTAAAGAGGAAACTTGCATTAGTCACTTTTTAAAAAAAGTATTGAAGCACCTGGTTTAGTTTCAAATAAAATAAACATTCTCCAAAGGCCTGAAAAATGCCAAATATTGTTACCTCAATTAATTTGCACGATAAACCAATGATAATGACACTATTATTAGGAATGATGTCATAGCTGATATTTACTGAGCACTTACAATGTACCAGGCACCGTTCTGTGGGTTTCTGGTGCCGTTATTCACTTAAGGTAATAAGATGTTGATTTCTAAAAGAGAAGACTGAAATGCGTGGGAGCCGGCTTGCTCGGGGCCCAAAACTTGAGTGACTGGTGGAGCTCCAGCTTCTGATGGAGACAGAACCCTGTCCACCACGCTAGCTTCTATTTTTATCTTCAGTGAGAAAACTTGGGGCCTACTTATTATCTCTATTTTGTAAGAATGACAGATTGAAAAGTCATCACACCATGCTTTACTGAGTTTTAATTTTTAGCAGATTGGGTTAGAAGGGGTGGGGGTGGGGCTGTAAACCTTGAAATCATCTTCTTCTACCGGTCCATTTTCCCTGGGATCAGAGTGGATTGGCAAAGCATTATGATCTTCCATTTCAGAGCTGAAGTATTATCCATCTCGATGGGGGAAATCATCTCTAAAATCCTTCTGAAGCCAGCTGCTGCAGAGGTTGGTACATTTCAGAAAATGCCTGCAGTACCCAGTAACTTCGGTGATGAAAATGAACAGAGTCAAGTCTGCATCTGGAGGCCTATATTGAGTATGCGCTCCCCGCCCCCCACCCCCACATCCATGTTGTGTCCTGTGTCTCCTCTTATCACAGAGCCGGGAGGTCTGCCTTTCAGCCTGTGCTCACCGGGCTCCAAAGTCAGCAGCAGCTGGGGGGTGTCAGGGCTGCTGGGGTTCCAGTCAGACAGAGGAGGTGATGATAGGGAGAGATTGAAGGACTTTGTCTTGCCTATGAGAAGACATGGAGAAGGAGCCAGAGGAGGCTAGGGGAGCCATCAGACCACAATGCAGGTTTGGTTCCTGAGTGAAAGAGGGAAGGAGGGAGGGAGGGATGAAAGGGAGGAAGGAAGGAAGGGAAGGTAGAGGGAACATCTCAGACTTTAGTAAGGTCATTGTGGAGTCCTTGAGCCAGAGTCGGTCATCAGAAGAGGCCCCGCCTCCTGGGAATAGGCCTACTTGAGTCTCCCTGGTTGCTCCATCATTGGCTGGGAGCAGCCTGTGGGAAACATGGTCTTGCTGTAGACATGGGATGGGTTTCTGAGTGCGACAGTTGGGGCTATTTCCCTTCGTTACAGCTAGAATTCTACCAGATGCATTCTCATCCCCCCCCCCCCCCCCCCCCCCCAACCGATAGTCAAGGTACCTAAATCATTCACCCCTCTAAGTTCTTCAGTTAGGTGGTGTGATGAGCAGTTCAGATTCCTCCCCCCATGTTACCCCATATGGACACATGTTGGTTAAAAGCAGGTGCCGATTGAGATTGGGGCCCTGGATTCTCTGGCCAGTTTGTCCAGCAGTCCTCAGAACATTTTGTTCTTTCGAAGCCTGCGAGGCCTGAAAAGAGGGGATTGAAAGCAGCTATTGGGTTGGTAGCCCGAGAAGGAAGCCCTCTTTGTACCTGGTGATCTCCCCACACCTCTTTTTGTGTCACAGGCAAAAAGGGAATGTCCATCCCCTCATGCCCCTGCACCCCCACCAATGCCAGGAAGGCCAGAGTGCCATTTCTGGAACATCTTTCTGATGGCCAGCATCCTAGGGTCTTATTTAAGTAGATTCCATGAAAACGACCAGTAAGGCCCATATTCTTTGAAGCATAGCCTAGTGATTGTGTCACTGTCTTCAGAATTCCAAACTGACCCATCATAGCTCTACCATTTATCAGTGGCAGTTACTTTGGGAACTTCAAGTCCCGTAAGCCTTCATTTCCTTACCTGTAGAATGGGAGCGATGGGACCGATCTCTAAGGGTGAGAATGCAGACCAGATGTAGTCATCTGTATAAGGGCTCCAGATGGCATTAGACATACATGTGCTAGCTTGCTGCCCTTCTGACTATGGGAGAACCAAAGTCCGTGTATTATGGCTGGTTTGTGAGACCTTAAGTCTCGTGGAAGGTAGGCTGGATGAGCCCGTGTGCATGCGTCCATCCCTGCCTAGCTCTGTGCCATAGGTGGTGGGGGATGAGTGGGGGCACTGCATCTGCCCCTTTTGTGCCTTCTAGAAGGTTACAGCTTAGCACTCAGTGTTACTCGTTGGTCCTCAAACACTCTGTGCTACCTTATGCTTCCCTGCTCAGTCTTCACATTGGCCTTCCTCCAAAATAATTTGTTGCTTGGAGCAGACCCCACTCATGAAGAAGCAATCTGGAAGGCTGGGCACCCTGAGAGCCTTGAGCCGAGCACTGAAAAGGCAGGCACTCACGTATCTTCCTCTCATCTCTCCAGAGCTACTTTGCTTTTTCCAGACTAGCTTCCTGTTTCTCCCTCTCTGCAGTCAGGCTTGCCTTGGTCACTGTGCTCATGGCCAGCTTTACTGGCTTCTGCATTCAAAATCTCAATGAAGACTGAGTCACAGGGTCCCCATTCCAGATCTCAGGCAGGGAAAATCTGTAGGCTCATCCCACCTGACAGTGGGCTGTTCAAGAGTTAGAGACCTATGACAGAGGTCCGAGAGCCCACGCTATGGGCAGTGGGAGGGGATCGCTATGCAAAGTAGTGAGGCGTGGTCTGAACAGACACAACCACCAAAAAGATTGAACTTAGATGTTACTTCCTCCTGGAAGTCTTCCTCTCCTGGGCTGTTCTGATTCTGGGCACTGGCCTCTGTTGTGCTCTACTTCCCTTAACCCCACATCTGTCTTCACACCTGATGGTGCATCCTGAAGGTAGGGACGGGACCTACTTGGTCTTTGCAGGCACTGCCAGTGTCCAGCAGGTACTCCGTAAATAGTTTGGACACCTAAGTATCATCTGGGAAACTGACATATAATTGTACTGCAGAAGAAGTACTTCCCAGTAACAGCATGAAGCATCTGCTTTGCAGAAAAACAGTTGTCCTCTCTGCCCCACCCTCACGCCTGCCCCCAAGGTGCAGTAAACATCCATGGGGACAGAAGCAGGGCTCCGGTGACTGCCTTTCAGGTGCAGTCATGCTCCGTGTCTTTGATCCTGATCTTCTTTAGGTATTGAATCCTGAAGGGCCTGCTGCATCTCCTCACGGAACAGCCATCCGGCACCCCACGTATTAATGCCAATTAACCTGGGAAAGATGAAAACTTTGGGACTTAATGAGCTGAGTTGGCACCCTTCACTCAGCACTCCAGCCTGTGTCTCTTCAGCTGCTCCCACCAACTGGATGGTGTCAGGTTTGGCCTTTCTGGGGAAAGGCTGACAAAGGCATTTTTACTCAGTGTTTTCCAACTTGTCCTTTACTTTTGGGTGGCTGACCTCAAGATTTTTGGAGCCACACTCTTCAGAAGCCTCGTTTGAGGCCATACCCGTATCCCCACCCATCCCATACTCCGCCCCATAATGCAGAGGGGCTGAGACTAAGGCCTTGTGTGAATTGGGAAGACAGCGCCTGTGTGACATCCCAAAGCAGCCTTTCCACTTAGGGGCTGTGTGATAGGGCCGAGTGTGGTGCGTGGCACTAAGCAGCTCTGTGAGTGTTGGTGGAAGGACTGTCGCCCAGCACACGGCTGTGTCACAGCGTGTCTACTCCACGAGCACACCGTAGTGCCCATGATGGCATGACCGGCACCCTTACCAGTGCCTGTTCATGGTAGTGCCCAAGTAATACCTGTTGCATGAATGAATGAACAAATGATGAGTCGTGATTAGGAGCTCTAGCGGGAGAGAGACCTGTATTGGAATCCCATTGCTAGCACTTCTGTACACTATGAACACGGGCAGTTTGCTTCCATCTCTCTCCACCCCTGGTCCTTCACTCTTATTGGAAGGACCAGTGCTTCTCATGGTTTTGGGCTTACATGTAAAGTGCTTACTTAGCCCGGTGTCTGGCACATAGTAAGTAGTTGTTCTTTTATTATTGATGGAGTAACTTTAAATAAAGTGCTGGATACCCACATCTCAGTGCCCTCATTTATACAATGAAAATGCTTCTCTGTGCTGTACGGGTTCGTATGAGGAATAATTTGATACTGTGAACAGCATGGCCAGGTCTGGGCTCAGAGCTCCATAGATGAGAGGTGATACCAGCCCCATCACGAGAAGGCTCGACGGGCTCAGGCAGTGACCACCCAGCTCCCAGGGCCATGCACAGGAGGAAGGGGACAGGTTTGGAGAGGGGCTCTTCTGTAGCTCCCCGACATGACAGTCATTTGCGTGGTCAGACACACAGGGCTCTGGTCTTCTTTTGCCTTTCACCTTGAAAAAACTCGGGCTTTTCAAAGGGATCCTAGGCTATATTATCAGACTTTCACCTAGCAAGCTGTTCTTTTCAGCAGACTGACTTTTATAATTCTCATGACCAAACGCCAGCCCTTCTTTACCCAAACCCCCTTAATCCTTTGATCTTGTCTCAGTCACAAGAAATGATTGTCTGCTACGTCTTGCCATACATGATTTAGGGAGGATTACTGAGCAACCGCAGTCCATCCCTCACCTTCCCCTCCCCCACCAGCAGTCACTTCCTCCTGTGAAATCCTCCTGGGGCCCCAGACCCCAGGAAATATCCTTGGAAAGAAAAGAGCTAGGCAGGGCAGCTGGGGCAAAGGCAAGAGGTTGGTAAGAGGTTGAAGGGAATATTCCAGAGGAAGGGAGGACAGATGTGAGTGTGGAGGTACTGTTTTGTGAAGTGAAAGAAAGCCTGTTCCTGCGGCTCAAGGTAAGCAGACGTGCACCTGGGCCTCGTCACCCTGTCACCCTGCATGTCATCCGGCATGACTCTCCAGTGAGGTCTCTGAGGTGGCGGGACTGCCACAACAACTCCCGGGTGCTCTTCCAGAACAGAACCACAGGACCTGGGTGGCTTGCCTGTAGTCACAGGGTGAGTGACGGCCTCTTCCAAGACTGGACCCTAGCTTCCTCCAGCAGATCTGCTCAGCAAGATGCAGGGCTAAAATGTTCAGTCAGGTCTGGTCCTGTGCCTGTTGCCGTCAGATTCATTCTCTAGCCGGACACGGCAGAGTGTCCTCTGTCACCCGGGGAGCTGCACCTTACAATCCCATTCTCCCCATGGCTCTTCTGACATTGGGCTTCAGGCAGGGCTCAGCCCATGGGGGGCACGGGGGGGAGATGGGAAAAGTGGGGCAAAGGGGGATGTGGGGGGCCCTTCTCTTCCTCCCTCTCCTTCTGGTTGTGGTTCTGGCAGTCGCTACATCCTGGGGATGCAGGTCCTGCAGGATGGCTCTTGTCTTGGCGGCCGCAGCCCTCCAGGGCAACCTTGCGTCGTTCCAGCCACCTCTCCACAGCCCCGTCTCTCTGCTCTGGGCACTGCACCTCCTCCTTTTGTGGGTCTGTTCCCAGGGCTGGTGGCAGCTTCCTGCACTCACTAATCCTTGGATCACTTCCTTTTCCCCTGGCTTTTCAGCTCTTCCAACACCATTGTAAGGGTTCCCTGCACTAAATTCCCTCTTTGAATAGCTGGCAAGGGTTCACTTTGTTTGATGGGTCCTTGACTGATCCTTTGTTTGAAAACTGGCTCCCCTAATATGTGAGAACTAGAACTTCCGGGCCAGCTTCTTAACCTGCAGAGCCTCTTCAGTCACCTATGAAAGGGAGATTTTAGATTTAGAGGTTACATGTGTATAGAAGCTAACTGAGGGCTTGGCGCATAGTAGGTGTTTAATGAGTGGTAACTCTTTTATTCCAAGTCACTGAGGAAGAGAGTAAGGCCCTGTCAGGGAAGGAAGCTGGCCTTTTAATTTTCAACTCCTAGCAGGATGCCACACACTTAATAAAGTAAGTAAACTTAATAAAGATATATACGTACATATATATATGTGTGTGTGTATATATATATATATATATATAGAGAGAGAGAGAGAGAGAGAGAGAGAGAGAGAGAGAATTCAACAGAAGGATGAATTAAGAGACCACCACTATCATCCCAATAATCCTAGGACTTCGAAAAAAAGATTCAAAGAGGATTCTTTGGATTTTCTAGTGCAATTCTGTTAATAGTTTCATTTTGGAGGCCCGTTTGACGCGTTAATAGCCATAAAGTCAACAAACGGAGAACATTCCGGTAACCTTCGGAAGGTACTTAATTGAAACAGCGCAGGTTGTGTCCTGTGTCCTGTCTCCTTTGCCCTCCTGCAGTGTCTCTTTCTCTCTCTCCTTCTTGCTTCCTGTTTCTTCTCTTTGCCCCAGACAAGTTGAAAGCTGAATCCCTTAACGGTTCTCAGCGCTCTTGGCTGCACCGCTGGTGCACACAGACATTTGTCTGCCTCAGAACTCTTGAAGGAGTGGCCAGATGCTGCTCACTTTGGGGAGGGGAGTTGGAAGGTTTCATTAGTCACACTTGCTAAAAGTGTAAAACCTCTGGTGGGCTTGTTGAACATGGGGAAATCTCTGCATGTAAATATTTATGGATTAAGAATCAAATATTAAATATTTACTTCA
Organism: Enhydra lutris kenyoni; assembly: GCF_002288905.1. NCBI lineage: Eukaryota > Metazoa > Chordata > Mammalia > Carnivora > Mustelidae > Enhydra > Enhydra lutris. The sequence continues at coordinate 26,157,216 of NW_019154093.1, read as the reverse complement.
GCTTCTTGGAATTATAAATGATTTAATAAAACCTATGGGGAGTTGGAATGGCTTTGGTTCAGAACCAACCCATATATTTAATTGTTTCCCCAACCCCCACCCACTCCCTTATGTCACAGCAGCATGGCAGAGTGTGGGGTGCCCGTGGAAAAGAAAGAGAGCTTGGCTTTCAAGTTGGGGTCTGGTTCATTCTCATTTTTGCCTTCTGTGTTACAGGATATGTGTTTCAAGTAGGCATTCCTACAGGCCTGTGAGGGTGAAAACCCCACCCTTCGGGGCTGTATTTCTCAGTTGTACCATGAAGCACAACCCCTTTTGGGGGGGGGGGGGCGGTTGTCAGGAAACACAGGTGCCATTGCCCTCCCAGTGATCAGTCAGTGGGCATCTCCGCAGGGAGGGCCTGGCACCTGTATGCCTCAGGAGCTTGAGCTAAGAACCATGGGAGGCGTCTCTGAGGCTACTCATGGGAGAATCTTGACAAAGACTTTGCAGTAAGATAGATTCTGATCTGAATCTCATCTCTGCTGATGAAGAGCTACGTGCCTTGGAGAAACCCCACTCCGCTGTCAACCTCGGTGTCCTCATCTTTTTTTTTTTTTAAGATTTTTAATTTATTTATTTGACAGAGAGATCACAAGTAGGCAGAGAGGCAGGCAGAGAGAGAAGGGGGAAGCAGGCTTCCTGCTGAGCAGAGAGCCCAATGTGGGGCTCCATCCCAGGACCCTGAGATCATGACGTGAGCCCAAGGCAGAGGCTTAACCCACTGAGCCATCCAGGCGCCCCAGTGTCCTCATTTTTATAGCAGACACTAGAGTGCTTCCGTGGACTAGTTTTCTGAGGGTACTATAACACATTACCACAAACTTGGTGACCAAAAACAAAACCGGAAGGTTGCCTGGGTGGCTTAGGTGGTAACATCTGCCTTCAGCTCAGGGCATGATCCCAGAGTTCTGGGATCAAGTCCTGTGTCGGGCTTCTTGCTCAGCGGGGACTCTGCTTCTGTCTCTCTCTCTCTCTCTCTCTCTCTCAGCCTGCTGTTCCCTCTGGTTGTGCTCTCTGTTTCTGTCTCTGACAAATAAAATCTTTAAAAAAAAAAAAAAAGGAGAGAGGATTTCTATTCTCTCACAGTTCTCACATTCTCTCTGAAAGTCCAAAATTTAGGTGGGTCAGCAGGACTGCTGCCCCCTGTGAAAGCTCCAGAGGAGAATCTGTGTCTTGCCCCTTCTAGCTTCTCATGGTTGCTAGTTGGTGCTTTTGGTCTGTGGCCACGCCTCTCTCCGCTAGTCTCCTCATCTCCCCGAGTGTGGGTCTTTCTGTCTTCAAATAGCCTTCTCTTCTGTGTGTCTCTTGTAAGGATGCTTGTTACTAGATTTCAGACCCATCCAGATGATCCAGGATGATCTCCTTATCTCAAAATCCTTAACTTATTTATGTCTACAAAGATCTTTTTTTTCCCCCCAAATATGGCCATACTCACAGGATCCACGGATAAGGATACAGCAGTATCTTTTCAGGGCTGCCATTTAGCCCACTCGAGTATCTCAAGGGCTGATGGTGATGTCACCGACAACAGCTCTCATGGGCTGGTGCCCATGCCCTAAGTTTACTTTAGAACAAGTCTACTCTGTGTGGTTTGGGGGATGATTGAAATTATACGCCTGCAGAAGCTTATTTTATTAACATTTACAAGGTATTGACATGTATTACTCATTGTTTATTTGAAAATTTATCCCTTCATTCACTGTTCATTCCTGTGAACAACAGTGTATTAGAGTATCTGTCTATAAGGGGGGCAGTCACTAAGCAGGCCCTGAGGATATAATTAGATAGGTAGATGTATGGATGGATAGATTTCTTGAGACATGAACTGGATATGAAGATAGACGGGGAATCTACTATAGTCCAGTGTGACCAGGACCTCAGTGGATATATTTGCCCGGGGATTAGAAGAGCCAGAAATGTGCCCAGGAGACTAGAGGAAGCTTCACAGAAGAGGTACCATGCAAGCTAGATCATACGAGTTGAAAGGAGTTTATTAAACAAGAGGAAGACGTGCAGGCACCACCTGAGACGCTCCGTGTATTCAAGCATAAGAGATCGTAGTGTTTTCGAAGAATGGTGAGAAAGTTAGTGTCCTGAAGCTGCAGGGTTCTCGTAAGGAAGCAGTGGAAGTGAGACAGCTGTAGGAACCAGAAGCCAGCTTTTATTTAATGCCCACAAAGGGGAAAATAGTATTAATCCCATTTTACTGGGAAAGAAAGAGAAATTAGCTTGCCCAGCATCACACACCTAGTTAAAAGGAGGACTTGTGCCCCGTTTTCTGCCTCTCCTTGTGTCAGAGAGCAGCAGGCAGATATCCCTCAGTTCTCTTCTCCCATGGTCTGCAGGTGTTTCTTTGCTTGTGTCTTATTCCTCCAATATTGGGAGCAGCCCTTTGATTTCTAGGAGACCTGCCTTGTGCCTAGCGTGTGCCCCTGGCCTGCCTCATGCCTGGCGCCCCACAGGCATCTAGGAAATCTTTGCTAACTGAGTTTTATCACAGGAGAAATCCTGGATCAAGCAGGAGAGCTGGCTGAAATTCTTCCTGAAGTCCTCTCTGACCTCAAGCTTCCAGACGGAGTTTGCTTACATGGGAGGCTGAGATTTTCTTCTGGAGTCAAAATACACGGATACCGCCCGAAACCTATTGTTCCTTATTTCTCTGGGGGCAGGGACATATTTCCACACACAGCCCGCTCTCCGTCTGCCACATGCTTGTTTATTGGTTTACACGGTTACATCTATTTACGTTTGCCGTCCACATGAGTGCTGCTTTTTCATAATTCATAGAAACGTCGCACAAAATTAATCTGCAGTGAGAACTCGAACTTGACTAAAGCCAAGCGCCCTGCCTGCGAATGTCTTTGTTCCTGACAGCATATCCTTTGGAGCCCTTTTCGGTGTCATGTAGGTTCCAAATTCTCCTTTAAGGAGAGCCAGATTGAGGAAATCACTAATCTCTGACAGTTGTGTAGATATAATTAAAGATATACGAATTTAAAAATACCTGCTCTCTCAAATTACTTCCTAAAAGAACAGGGAGGGGAGAGAGAGAGTTCTATTTAAAATGTCAAATACAGATGCATTAGGCCGGTAGTCAAAGCACTGTATGTCTGTCATTCATGAAAACTGACAATTAGGTCCATAAATAGATTTTACAGGCTTCCACACAAGAACACACATCCTGCACATCTCAGCCGCATAAAGATGAGGAGCGGGGATGGCAGCCGCTGACTCACGGGAAGGGAGCAGCCATTGGGAGGTGATAGTGAATGAGATGTTTGGAGCAAATCCACTGTGCCTGGAGGCTGGGTGTGGGGCTCAGGGGAGGAGGGAGCGCTCAGCAAGGTGGGAGAAGGGTGTAGCATCCATCCCATCATGGCTCTGCCACGCAGCACCTACCTGAACTCTGGCCAGTCTCCTCATCTCCCCAAGTGTGGGTCTGTTTCCTCATCTGCAAAATGAAATAAGTAACAATCATCTCAGCTATTCCTACTTGCATGGGTGGTCGGGGGAGCTGATGAGGTTTGAGCCCACATACGTAAGCTGTTGTTCTGTTCCTTGACATAGTCAGATGTACACCAGGAAGAGACAGCGCAGGTGATCAGAAAGCGCGTTAAGACTGCATCAGGGGAGCACAGAGAAAATGCCTGAGAGTAAAGCTGGACTTGGCCTCAGCTTTGATAGTGGGAAATCCAGCCAGGTGAGCAAGAGCCTGGGAGGTGGTGGGGACAGGGCCGGGAGGTAGATCCATTGTAAGACTTGCTCTCAAGATCTGAGCTCCATGCTTTGGGGTCCTCACTCTCTAGATTGAACCCTATTCAAGGCACTTGGCATCTCTGACCCTCAGTCTCCCTCTCCACAAAATAGGTGAGATGGTTCTATAATTACATTCTCCACAGGACTGATGTAAAATCAGCTAAAATCACATTTAAGTGTATGGAAATTGTGGTGCCAGCGTGAAGTTTATGACTGAAAATATCATGATCCCATTGGAAAGGATCAGAGAGGCAGGTCTGGGTACCCATCCTCTCTCCTATTATTCATTCATTCATCCACTTACCTTATTCGATAATCCTTTTTAATTTACTTATTTCTTATGCTTCTTGTTTATTATTTGTCTTCCATCGATGGCATGTTCCAGGTAGGCAGAAATTTTGGGGTCTCTTCTGATCATTGAAATGTCCCAAGAGTCCAGAAGAGCTCCCATCACCTAGTAGGTGAACAATAGATATTTGGTGAATTAGGTATGTTGTAGTTTAGGCATTATGATGGGAACAGGTACTGTGGTACCGAGGAAAGACTCTTTTCTTCAAAAAGTTCATAGTTTGTTTGGGGGTATCAAGGGGAGACATAGGAACCAATGGGTCTAATGTAAAATATTAAGCACAGTGTGATATGTACAGAAGATATGCTCCCCAGCTCTTTTATAATGTATGAAAGAGGGTTTTCTCCCAGGCAGGGATTAGCCAGGTTGGTGCCCTCAGGGAGCTGGTGTTTCAATTGGCCCCTGGTGGTATAGGGCAGCAACCATGGTATTGGAATGAGGCACACTTGAGTTTGAACACAGACCCCACCACCATCACACAGCTGTGACCTTGAGTAAGTAATCACTCTGAGTCCCCTTCCTTCTCCTGAAAAGCTTTGTGAAGATTCAGAAAGAAAAAAAATGTAACAAAAACCATTGACACAAACGCCGGCTCTTCTCGAATGGCTTCCAGTCCACCCACCATTCCTTTGCCTTTCTCTCCAAACCTGAAAGAAATACAGCTTTTCCAGGTATTTCGTCTGTGAGATAGTTTTTCTCTCTGTGTCTCATATTACCAGTGAGGTCTAGCATCTTTTTTCCTTCTCCTGCTGTGGCTGCTCCCACCATCCCTACTTCTCCTAGAACACCCCCACCACGGCCGCCATTGTTCCTGTGGCCGCCATCGCTCCTGCGCCTTCCCTGTCCTCAGCTTCCCCTGGGAGCAGTCCCCACACCCTCTGCTATGATTACCGCCTCCCGTCCCTGCCACGATCAGCCCTTGTTAATGAGCACTTACTAGTCTAGGCATTGCACAAAGCATTTCGTATTAATCATTTCATTTAATCATCACAGCACTTGAGGAGAAAAGGTGTTATGTCTCACTCGACAGACGATGAACCTTAGACTCAGTGAGTTTACTCGTTTCCCAGGTCACAATGCTCTTGAGAGATGGATGCCAGCGAGAGCCCCTCTCTAGTCCGTGATCTCCTTGAAGGAAAAGAAGCCCTCACACTGGCACATGCGTGGAGCCCTCACACGACATTCTTACTGCCTGGACAAGGGCACCGTGCTCAAGTCTGTGGTGTTGAGACACCTGGGAGGTGGTACCTGTATTTCTAGGATCGGAGAGCAGGCCGTCTCAGGGACCTTCCCTCTTACACTCTGGCTGGGAACAGAGGTGTGAGGGTGGTGGGCTCCTACCCACTGCAGCCAGAGGAAGAGGCTCTGGGTCCTCTTGATCCCATTTTACATTATGGGTTCAGTACCTTACCATGGGGAAGCCTTGCCCCTGTGGTTAGACTAGATGCAAATGAGCCTCTTAGAGATGCAAATGAATTTCCTACAAAGAACTCTGGATCGGAGCTGAAAGGATGTGTGTGACTAAAAGCAGGGACTACTGGAAAAAAAAAAAAAAAGAAAAAAGAAAAATTCCTTTAGGGACTTGCCAGCTAATTAGCTACAGCAGCCCTCCTTGGTGGCCAGCCTGCTGATGTGGGCAAACCTGTGGGTTTGGTGCTTAGTCTTCATCTTCACGGCCAGCTCTGGGGAGAAGCATCTGGGGCAGGAGCACAGGCCCTGGGCCCAGAGGTTCTTAATCACCTGTAAGAGGATTGGTAAGAGTTCTAGACAAGAAACAAAACTTCTCTGGGACTGCCTCGTCTAATTATTGTATCTGATGTGATTCCAGCCCCATATGCTTGCTTCAGATGTGGTTCTGCCACATAAAGCTGTGTGACCTTGGGTAGGTCATTTTAATCTGTCTGGGCCTCAGTTTCCTGGTTGGTGTAATAGGAATAATAATGCTCATGACAAGAGTGGTCATGAATATTGACAAATAGAAGCTGTGTGTTGACATCCTTTTCTCCCCTCTCTGACAGTCATTCCAGGATTCCATCTGTTTTAATGGTTCCTTCCTCTGTTTACCTGCTGAAAACCAACCCTCACCCCCAAATCCTTCTCTCCTCCTCCCCCAACCAGTAAACCCGCCTGAGGGTAGTGGCAGTGCCTCGATTTCCATTTGCTCAGTGCACGAACCTGATAGGCGAGAGATGGCTAATGAATGAGTTGACTGTTGGTGTCCCCGCCATTCCATACTTAAAGGCCATGATAACATTTCTGTACCGTGCTTCTGTTCGGAAAAGTATTTTTAACGCTCACTTGTTATGTAATTGGCATAAGCATCTGTGATAATGTTACTATTTTGCAGGTGAGGAAGTTCCAGTTTCCTGAGGTGGGCATGGCTTGTCCAAGGTGACCCTGCTGGTACCTGGCATGGCTCACACTTCATCCACTAGTCAGCAAGTGTTCACCGGGCACTTCCTGCTGGCCAGTGATCCCGGCCTTTCCTTTTTTTTTTTTAAGATTTTATGTATTTGATAGAGAGAGAGAAAGATCGCAAGTAGGCAAAGAGGCAGGCAGAGAGAGAGGGGGAAGCAGGCTCCCCGCCGAGCAGAGAGCCCAATGCCGGGCTCGATCCCAGCACCCTGAGATCATGACCTGAGCCAAAGCAGAGGCTTAACCCACTGAGCCACCCAGGCGCCCCAAGGTGGTGCCTTTCTTATTCTCTTCCTTCTTTACAGCTTCCCCAGGGAAGCCACATTCTTCTGGGACCAACACCTGAGTGAGCAGTTCCCGGCTGCTTGGGACCCCCTGTTGTAGATGGGGGCCACTACCTTCATGGAGCTGATATTCTGTAGTGGAAGCAGAGAGCAGACAGAAATAGCACATTTGTTAAATAAGTAAATTATTGAGAATTTTAGAAGGTAATCCCTGATATGGGGGCGGGGGAGGGAAGGGGCTCCGAGACCTTTGGAAGGACTCTTCATCTCTAGCATCTCTTATTAGAAAAAGAATGTTACTTTGTCATTGATTGTGTCCCTCTCCACACTTCGAGAAAATGTATGCCTGGTCCCCAAGGATTTCAAGATGAAGAATTCAGTCTGTAGGCTGACTGCGTTTCTTGCAGAGTTAGAGGGGGCTGGTGGAGGCTGCAGCAAACTACAAGAGGGCCAGCGTTTACCAGTGCATGTGAACAGATTAGGAGGGTAGGAACAGTAATCTTAAATACAGCTAACAGTTATTAAGTGCTTACTACATACCAGCCACTGATCCAAATTCCTATACATAGCAACTCATTGAATCCTCACAGTAAGCCCTTCTGATGGTGCTTATCATGGCCCTATTTCATGGAGGGGGAGACTATGGCACAGAGAAGCTAACAACTTGCCCAAGTTCACACAGCAGAAGATGGCAGAGCAAGCCCAGGGTGGTTGTTTCTTGGCTCTTTTAACCATGCTACTATGCTGTAGGGTGAAAACTAGCCCCCCTTTAATCAAAGGAGCTGGCATGATGTGGCCTGAGAACTGCCAGGGTCCTACTGACAGGACGGGCCATGGAGTAATGGGGGGGTAGATGTACAGTGAAATCAGTTCAGATATGAGAAAAACCAAGAGCACTGGATACCTCGAATCATACTTTTGGCCTATACTTCCCTGTGCCTTGGTTTCCTTATCTGCACTGTGGAAGGGGATTGGCTTAGAGGATCATCTAGAGGCCCTTTGCCATGGAGCCTCCGGAACTAGGAGGGCTGTGCCATTTCGTCAGCTCTGGACCGTCAGGTCCTAAGCCGTGAGTGCAGACCAACTTAGTTTGAAGTGGCTCTCCCTTTTGCTAGGGGAGGGCACATGGCTTGAATAAATAGCTTATATTGAACAATTCGAGCCTTAGTTTCATCGTCTGTTAGATGGGTGCACTGAAAGAGCCCTGGCCACAGGGTTGTTTTGAAGATAAAATGAGGTCTTGTGAGGGGCCTCTGTACTGTACTGTCTTGCTCTCAGGCCCTGGTGGCTTGATCTCATCATAACATTGTGAGGATTCTGAGGACCAGCCACTGGCAGGACAGTAATTAGCAGAGAAAAGAGTTTCTCTTAAAACTGGCTAATAGTTTTCTTTACTACTTCTTGCACACTAGTTTCACTGTGACCCAAGTACATTACAAATTACAGCACCTTCCCACGTGTGCCATTTACTCTTACTCTGCTCTGCCTCTGCTCACCAGGAACTGGCAGGGCCTCAGACCTCCTAGAACTTACCCCTGGCTTCTCACCCTTTAGGTCTGTGTACATGTCATTTGCTCAGCCTGTAATGTTCTGTGTTTCTCAAGGCCAACTTAGTCCAGCTACTCATTCTGGAATCAGATGCTCTGATGGCTTACCCCAGTTGAATTAGTCACTTTGTTCTCTTCTCTCCTAGGGTATTCTGCTTCCCTCCCCATAGCCCTCATGTCACTGTGCTTTAATCACCTCTTTACTGCTTTGCCTCTTGTCTAAACTGTGAATCTCCTGAGAACAAGGACTGGATCTGTGTTCATTATCTCCGCAGCCGGTGCTTAATATGTTTTGTTGGCTGAATGGTCCACAAACCGAAAGAGGTCACACCAGGGCTGGGATGCAAAGAGCACCCTACACGGGGAAGGCAGAGACCAAAGGACAGAAAGGTGGCACAGGGAGTTTTGACTCTAGCCTCTGTTACATAACAGCTGAATGTGTACCATCCTCCAGATGTCAATTATCTGTGCTGTGTCGCTCTCCGAGGTGCTGAATCAGAACCATCTCATTAATCCTCACAAACATCTTCTAAGGAAGTGAGAAAGTAGAATTCATTTTTTGTAGCATGAGAAAATGAGACATCAAAGGTGCTGAACCTGCACATTCAGGGGTTGATATAGTTCACTCCCCAGCTCCTAGGGAGTCAGTACAGAATACACCCTCCCCACCATGCCTGCACTTCCCCTTCTCTTCTGACATCCTTCTGACATGTCTCTGCCACCCCCGCCCCACCTCCCACCTTCCCACTCCCATCTATTTATGACTTGCTGTGTCACATTCAGGTTCACAGATGATTTTAGAAGCGGAGAGTGAGCAAATCCAGTTGAACAATTTAACCAGATTCAAACGGATTTGGATCATTTGCGTAATTGGGCTAGCAGATGGCAAATGTAGTTCAAAGTACAAAAATGTAGAATAATTACAAGGGGAGAAAGCAATGCAGTTTATGGATGAGGGAAGTGATTTGGGAGAAAAGCTCATTGAAATCATTACCTCAGTGTGTTAGAAGGACAAACAGCACAACTCTGGGTAACAGAGGCAGAGCACATAGAGTACTCCGGTGACTTCTTGCTGGATGGAATGCAGGAGAGAGGACCTGTCTGCTAGAAGTAAGAAAGGAAACATTTGGTGAGGAGAAGGATCTGGGGAGGATGATGCTTGTCTGGGCAGAAAAGCCATCATGGTCACTTTATGGTTCACATTTCTCCTGTTCCTGTCTTACCTATGGCCCCTTGGTGAGAATCTGTTTCCCCTTGAGCCTCACTTTCCCTTGTTGTAACATGAGCAGACTGGTGTACACATGGTGTATACACAATGCCCCTCCCCAAAATCCAGTGTTTTCAATGACTGGAAATTGGAAAGGGGTTGTTTGCTAGTGAGATAGACCAAATGATGACCCCTCCCCCAAAATCCTTGTCCTAATCCCCAGAGCCTGTGAATGTTATCTTAGATGAGACATGGCAGATGTGATTAAATTAGGCATCTTGAGGTGCAGAGATTATCCTGAATTATCAAGGTGGGGCCGAAATGTTGTTACAGATGTCCTTTTAAGAGGAACACTGAGGGCTCTTTGACATAGAAGAAGGAGATTGGAGTGATGTGACCACCAGCCAAGGAGTTCCAGTAGCCATCAGAAGCTGGGAGAGGCAAGAATAGAATTCCTTGCCTCCAGACCCTCTGGAGGCAGCAGAGCTTTGCTGATAACTTTGATTTGGGCCAAGTGAAAGTGAATTTAGACTTCTGGCTTCCAGAACTCTAAGAGAATAAATTTTGGTTGTATTAAGACACCAAGTTTGAAGTAATATGTTATCACAACTGTAGGAAAAGGGAATTTGACCAATACAGAAGAGATCTGGATGAAGTCCAGGCTCTGGTTTTCCCATCTCTGGAACCCTGGGTCATCTCTCTTGACCTCTATTTTTTCATGTTTAAAGTGGAATAATAATAGTATATTTCTTTATATGGATTATTGGGAAGTTGCAAAATAGATAATGCATGTGCCCTGTCCACCACAGATATATTTAAGAGAAAAAAAAAAAAAAAGCTAGGCATAGTTTTAAGTTTTGAATCAAGCAGTATTTAGTCAGCACTCAGAATTACAGAGAAGCTGACAGGGTACAATTTTGGAGTATGAAGGTAATACTCAGTATTAAGGAGGCAGCTGGAGTGTTGGTGACATCTTGACAGCGTGTCTATAGGAGGCAGGATGATCGCCACCAAAAAGAGCGTCAAGTCTGGCTCCTGCCCTAGGTTGGGGTCCTAGAAAAGGCAATCCAGCAGAACCTAAGAGCTAGCACCATGACTGAGAGAGAGGGATATCTTAGGTTAAGAAAACAGGATTTTGGTCAAGGATGTCATCCTGGGGATGCCTGATCTCAGGTGTGGTTGCCAGTGAAGAAAGCTCAGGTAAGACTGCTGGGCCCAGATCCCAAGTTTCTAAGGACATCATAACACCAGGTCCTAAGATTCTGAATTCACTGGTATAAATTCTGCCTCCATCAGAGTGGGTCTAGTCCATGAACAGTGGCTGCTAGGATGTCAGAGATTACTCAAGGCTGCTTTAGAAATTAGGTCACCAAGTCAAAGAAATCTGAGCTGAAGCTAGGTGCTTCCAAGGTGCTTTTCAGAATCTGAAAAGACCATGACATCTAGAAAGTTGTGCAAGATGGGTACAAGTAAGAAGTTCTAGCTAAGACTATGGAGAGAGTCAGGGCCTGATGAACTTGGTGTTTACAAGTGTGGTGCTGACTATGGCATAGGGAGGCTCTGATGGATAAATATGGAAAATGAAGACCAGAAAGATTGAACAACTTGGTTAAAGACTTGGCATGTTAAGGACAGAACTGGACCTAGAAACTTTATCCTTTGTCAGATTCTTAAACTGAACAAATATGACTCTGTTGTAAGGTCTTACAGACTCTTTGCTCTTGAATTTAGAAAGATTTGTTCAAGATCCCATCTCTGTTGTAATCAGTATCCAACATTTAACAACTCCTGTGCTCTATGATTATATGGCAAGTTTTTGACCATCATTTAAGGAAAGAATGTGCAGGGAGAAAGGGAAGATTCTAGGAATAAAAAGTAATTAAACATAATAAGTCTCTTGAGATTAGCCATTAATTTGGATGAGAAATGTAAAGTTGCCTTTAAAGTAATAAGGGATAATATCCAGTGATTGTAATATCCAGCCTGGGAGGTAACATGCTGATAACATTGCACAAGGCAGGATAATACATGTGGCAGTTCCCTGATTTTTGTAGAATTAATGATGTTGGTTTCATTTCACTGCTGATTTAAGATACACATTTCATAAATGGCACATTAAGGCAAATGTATCAGAATTGTACCTAAAGAGCTGAATAGCCAGGAAATGGCAGCCCCTTGAACACTGCGGTTTTATGGTATCTTAGATTTAATGCTTAATCAGTATATATTTACTACTGTTTATTTTAATGCCTTGAAATGCCAGTTCATCAGAATTATTGGAAATATTTTGAGAGGGGCCTGGGAGTATGCTGGGGTAACATTTTGATACAGATGGTAAACTGAAAAAGAGACCAGAATACTCTTAGAAGACTTGGTACTTTTTTAATAGGAGAGCCGGGTGTTACTTCTCCTGTCAGAAGTGCTGTGTTGTTTGGGTTTCATAGAAAATATATCTATAAAGTATATAATAAGGTGAGTTAAGGCAATTTCATAAGCAGGTTTGCCTCAGACTTTATTAACTCAATGAATTATGATGATGGAACCTGCTTCCAAAATAGTGGGTTCTTGAAAAAGAAGCTGTTTCCAGGGAAAAAGCATCCAGTCATTCATGAGCTCATTGCTTCATTCATTCATTCATTCATTCATGCTATTTCATTTATCCGTTCATCACTTGCTTACTGAGTACCTACCCTGTGCCAGGCACTGTTTTGAGTGTTGGGACTCAGTAGTTTTAAAAAAGTGGTCTCTTACATGGAAATAAGATACAGTGTTGTGTGCTAAGTTTTTTTTTTAAGTCATTAAGGACTTGACAGGATGCTTAGGATCTAAGTGAAAAAGCAGAGTGAAAGTTTCTGGTTTTAGTTTTATCTGTGTGTGTGTATTTGATAAGAGTAGAGGAATTGATGATTGCACTGAAGTGACCCACATAGTTAATGTGTATGTCTCTGATTTTGCAGATAAAGCATACATTTTGTTTTCGTTTCCATATTTACATTAAGTTTCCCACAATAAACATTCAGGACTTCGCCAGAAAAGAAAAGCAAATAAGTAACCAGTTTGGGCACTGATCCCACAACTGAGCAGCATGGGTGAGTTCTGGGTTTTTAGGAGTTCAGCTATGTTATATAGAAAACAGTGTGTGAAACAGTAATCCATTTGGATTCTTTGTTTATTATCCTGAATTTGTCATTTTAAAGCCAAGAAGTCTTCTGTCTTGTTTGGCATATTCTTCCCCCTAGCAGGAGCGATGGTTTCTGACACTATGAAGGGATTTCATGCTAGTGAGGGATTATTAAAAAAATAGCTGCTTTTGATAATTGATTATTTTGTGTGTGTTACCCCTAATGATACTGTCTGAAGGATGAAATATCTTTTCTCCACTTTCCAAAGCAGCCTCGGTAACCCCCGGTGACACCGGGTTTTCCTCTCTGACTTTAATTACTCCACGTCGAGGCTCCTGTTCTGAGTGTGGGTGTGCTTCGCCCACGGTGGAAGGACCTGGCTGATGAACTCCCCCACGAGAGCGTCCTGAGCTAGTCACGGAATTTGGAAACCATTAGAAAGCTGGGCGATTTCATTATTCATTCACTTGAAATAATCCCGGGACTGCTTTCAGTGACATGGTTCCTTCAGCAAATAAAGATAAGCCAAATCCCTGGGCACTCAAAGAAGGAGAAGATTCTCTAAATTAATTCCAGGCTCAAATAATTCAGTAGTATTTGTAATATTCTGTGCATAAATTGACAATTTGCTAGAGAGATCAGGAAATGATAAAGGCTTTCTTTCCCCTCCCCCTTCTCCTCTTAACAACTGCTGAGGCAGCGATTGGGATAAAAGAAATGTTTTATCTTTAATAAATGTCCTATCAGGTAATGCACTGATTAAGGGTGTCTAAACATGGTGCCCTCCCCCCCCCAAACCGTTATTTTTCATCAGCGAACCTGAAGTATATGCAGCCTGGAAGACGGTCTTAATATGTTTTTCAACATATGAAAGATTTATATGAAAGATAAATACATTAACAATATCAAGAAATACAGAAATAACAGTGCTGACTTCCAGGGTTTTTTTCTTTTTCGTTTAAAAGTGTTTCACGTGTTTTGTCTTGTGGTGATTTTGAAAGATCGCTTGCCCTGTCTTCAACCCAAACTTCAGCGTGTCTGGTGTCTCTCTCCTCCTTCTCATCCCCAAGGCCCTTTGTTGGGTTTGGGCTCATATTGGGGAATCTCTGGGAGGGTTGGCTAATCACGCCCCCTCTCCCCGTGCATTTGGAGCCAAATACAAACCAGACACAGGGACCAAATAAAGATAAAATACCTTCATGTTGCTGGCCACGCTGGACTGGAGCATGTGGTTTGGCTGGAAGGCTGGAATCAGGCTGCCTCCTACCAGCCAGCTCCCTTGACCTGGAGACCTACTTGAGTCAAAATGAGGTCTGTAGAGCTGGAAGTCACCCAGCCCCCCACCCATCATAGAGATAAGGACAGCGGCCCCCTCCTATCTTCTCTGTGTTTCCTCTACTGTGCACGCACAAGGAAAGGGCTTGCCTTGGTTGGCTGGACACTAGTGTGCTCACACCCCTCTTGCAGGTCTAGAAGTGGAAAAACCCCACATGGACTGAGCTCCAGTCCTCACAGCTGTTCCCAGTCTCCAGGATCCCATAACTCACTCCTCTTCTTAAGGGAAGCAGCAGGAGGGAGGGAGGAAAGAGCCAATACCACCTTCCCATTGTTTGAAAGAGATGAGGGTCTCCATTTTGTATGGATTGCCAGCCTCCTTCCTTCAGACTCCATCCGTCTGTCCATCTGCCTGGCCCTCGGCTGTCTGATTTCAGTGCCTAAAACACAATACTCGTCCCGCCACTCTCCTGCTTCCCAGTCTTTCAGGTTAGCATGGTTTTAAGCTCCTTAGTGATATGCCTACCATCTTCTCCCCTGTTTCATGGCTACACCCCAGTCCTTGTCAACTGTTTGTTGATGGTGCCTTAAACAGAGCCTGCTCTCTCTCAGCCCTGATCCTTTGCCTCTAATGCAAGCCCCCATTCTCTCAGTTAAGGTGCCCTTCAGCTCAGAGACCAAATATCTGTATTACTCATCACAGCATTTCCCCACTCGGTGTGTGTATTTCTCTGTCTCTTCAATTAGATATGTGAGACCTCACGTTTGGCATATGTAGGTACTCGTGAATTTTTGGTTGGCTACGTCAGTGAATGAACATTTGGAAAAAATAGAGCAATACGCCTTCCATTGAGTCCATCTAAAGAAGGTTCTCAATGTGATTTTTAGGTTTGCCTTTTTGTTTTCATGGAAATAAGTTTCTTAATGTCACTTTTCACCATTTTAAAGATTTCTTTAAAATAGTCATGAGTGTTTCCTTTGCTGTGCAAAAGCTTTTGATCTTGATGAAGTCCCAAAAATTCATTTTCGCTTTTGTCTCCCTTGCCTTTGGAGACGGGTCTGTCAAGAAGTTGCTATGGCCAATGTCAAAGAGGTTACTGCCGATGTTCTCCTCTAGGATTTTGATAGATTCCTGCCTCACGTTGAGGTCTTTTATCCATTTCGAGTTTATCTTTGTGTATGGTGTAAGAGAATGGTTGAGTTTCCTTCTTCTATACATAGCTGTCCAATTTTCCCAGCACCATTTATTAAAGAGACTGTCTTTTTTCTCACTGGATATTTTTTTCCTGCTTTGTCAAAGATTAGTTGGCCATAGAGTTGCAGGTCCATATGTGACCTCTCTGTTCTACTGGTCTATGTGTCTGTTTTTGTGCCAGTACCGCGCTGTCTTGCTGATCATAGCTTTGTAGTAAAGCTTGAAATCAGGCAACATGATGCCCCCAGTTTTGTTTTTCTTTTACAACATTTCCTTAGCAATTTGGGATCTCTTCTGGTTCCATACCAATTTTAGGATTGTTTGTTCCAGCACTTTGAAAAATGCGGGTAGAATTTTGATTGGGATGGCATTGAAAGTATAGATTGCTCTACGCAATACAGACATTTTAACAATGTTTTTCTTCTGATCCATGAGGATGGAATGCTCTTTCATCTTTTTTGTGTCTTCTTCAACTTCTTTCATGAGCGTTCTGTAGTTCCTCCCGTACAGATCCTTTACCTCTTTGGTGAGGTTTATTTCAAGGTATCTTATGGTTCTTGGTGCTATAGTAAATGGAATTGATTCTCTAATTTCCCTTTATGCTGAGTAAAATAAGTCAAGCAGAGAGTCAGTTATCATATGGTTTCGCTTGCTTGTGGAGCTAAGGACTAACATGGAAGACACTGGGAGATGGAGAGGAGAAGGGAGTTGGGGGAAATCGGAGGGGGAGACGAACCATGAGAGACTGTGGACTCTGAGAAACAAACTGAGGATTTTGGAGGGGATTGGGGTGGGGGGTTGGGTGAACCCGCTGGTGGGTATTAAGGAGAGCACGTATTGCATGGAGCACTGGGTGTGGTGCCTAAACAATGAATCTCGGAACACTGAAAAAATAAAGTTTAAATATCCAAAAAATAAAGGAAAAAGGAAAATAGTTGTGAGGTTTTTTATGATGATCAGCGGAATCAAATAGATAAGAGCCCTCACTTCATGTAAGGTCCTTCAGAGTAAGCTACATGAGTTCTTAATCCAGTACTTAGAGTACGCAGACTGGTTCTACTCAGCCGTGATTGCATCCCCTCTGCCACAGAATCACATAGGGGACTGTGGGCCATGGGCCAGGTTTGCACAGATAATTAGTCAGCAGTGGGTGGAAGTTTTTTTAAGTATAAGGGGAAGGATGAATGAATCTATCTTTACAGCAGGGATAAATGGAATTTCCCCTTTTACTAAATCTGCTCTTTTAAGTGCTAGAGAACTCTTCTTTGAAGTCTTTGCCTCTCTGATACTGGGGAACAATGGCTGTGATTATCTTTAAGGACTTAAAGGGAAAGCAAGACTGCTTGAGGTGTGCCTCACTTTCATCTCCTCTCCTGACTGTTTGTCCCTTCCTGGGCCTGTGGTCTAGGAGGTTTCCTTGGAGCCTGCAGGCTGCAGGGCTCCTAGGACCAAGGTCATTCCCTGTTAGGGCCTCTGCATCAGCCTGCCCCTCCCAAATCCTCTGTTCACATAGAATTCCAGCGTTTTCTGTTTCTGAAATCATTGTCTCCAAACAAAGAAAGAAAACTTCTCTCAGCAGGTTTTGTTTGGAAGAAAAGGGTTTCAGGGTCCAGAAGAAAAACATTTTCTTTTTATTTCAATAACCCAGTTAAGAGGGAAGGGTTTTTTTTTTTTGTTTTGTTTTGTTTTGTTTTGTTTTTTAATTCTTTTGCTTTGGTTTCTGTTGAAACTGATCTTTTCAAAGTCCTGAAACGAGGACATCCAGGGGCCAGCAGTTATAAGCAGTTGTCTAATGATATCTCTTTTTGTCTCCTCAAGTGTGTATTTACACTTCTTGTTGGCGGCTGCAGAGTTCTTGATGTCAGTCATTGGCTATATAAAATGCTAAACCTTTAGATTCTTCATTTATAAAATTATTCAGCTCTAGCAGGCTGGATAGTTTTAAAATGTTGGTCTAAAGGAGCCAGCTGGTTATAAGATGAAGCTGTGTACCTCCTCACAAAATAATTCCGTCAATTTTGCTATTTCAATAGCTTCTAAGGACACTTTTGATGAATAGTGAGATCAAGGCAATATGGTACCCGGCTTCTCAGGAATGGCCATGTAAGCTGGCAGCCTCAAAGCCATTCTTTTTCTTCTTGCAACAAGACCTTTCACTCCCAAAGATGTTTCAAGTTTATGCAGACATTTGACTGTTTAAGCTAGCATATTCTAGCAACTGTCATTCACAGCAAGATTTGGCGGCTTTCTTTGGTGGCCAGCCCATAGTGACTTCAGGCCAACTGCACATCTCAAGGTCTTCATTTAAAATAATATATTATTTTTTTCTGTAAATACAATGATGGCACATTTTGTTTTTCCAACCAACTAATGCTATCCCTTTCCTCAGCTTCCCACACATACACAGCATCACCACACACACAACTTCTGAGCTCTGCTATGGTAAAAAGAGTGTGAACTTTGAAACCAGGAAGACCCACATTTAAATCCGGGGCCTGAAAAATGCTGCCTGAATGACCTTAGTCAAGGTACCTCACCTTTTTGGGTTTCAGATTTCTCATCTGTAAAATGAGGAATAGAAGTATTCTCCTTAAAGGGATAACATAAAATTATACATATAAAGCACTTCGTAATTTATTGGGATAAAAAAAATTAAATTAATGCATTTTCTAAAATAATGAATCAGTGAAGAACTGTTGACTGGTGCATGAATCTTAGCTTTGGGCCCAATATCCTATAATGATGAACAAGTACAAGCTATAAAAAGCTATAGATTCTTACTAGAATGTAAGGAAATAGAAAATCTTGGAAAGATTTGCTGGAATGAGTCTGTTTTAAGTGAACTTTATTGGAACCCAGCTTTTTGTGCTGTGCAATAGGAAAGTCTCAGAAAGAACTCTCTGAGTTTTCCCTTAAAAGATTTTAGAATATGGTAAAAGGAAGAAGATAAATATTATAGTTTTTAATATATTTACTGGTCTCCCCTAGGTCCTGACCTCCATACGTAAGTACTTCCTTTGTTTAAGAAATTTCATTTCTTAGTAGTTGTAGCCTGAAAACAAAAGATATTAAAAGTTTATTGGCATAAATAATTACCCTACCAAATGTAGACAGATTGGTGTACTATATTTTGCCAGTTGAGGTGAGGAACTAACATTTGTCTCCATGCAAAATTCCTGCAAACCACATGGTCCATGGCGATGAATTTGATGTATCTGAGCGAGGGCATGGATCTAGTTCAACTGCACTACCAGCTAGTTCTGTGGTCTTGAGCGAGCACTGTTATTTTGACTTCCTTTCCAGTTGAGTTCAGGACAGCAGAAGTTTCCTGTGTTATTGTGCGCCAGTCCTGATTCTGGGCACGAGACCTAAAGGCAAATAAAGTAAAGGCAAATATCTGTACATTCCTAATTATAACATGACAAATGCAAAAGAGAAAATTAATGTGAGATACACAGAGTAGGACACGTTTTAGATTAAAACATAGATTATCAGCGCAGTAGGACATGTTTTAGATTAAAACAGATTATCAGCGCAGTAGGACACGTTTTAGATTAAAACATAGATTATCAGCGCAGTGCAAACAGAAGAGGCAATGCCTGGGCACAATTCTGAATGGAACCAGAAGTTGTCAGGTGCAGAATGTGAGTTGGTGGAGGAGGAAGTGGAAAGAGCACTAGGACATTCTGGGGAGAAGGTTAATGTGTGCAAAGTAAGGAAAAGGCATGGTACATTCAAATCAAATTATTAAGTATAACTGTTTGGTTAAGAGCTTCATGAGAGTGGGGAACGTTGTTTTGTGCAGGGATTTATTCCCATCTCCTAGCATAAGGCCTGGGACATGGTACTCGGTAAACAAATAAATAATGGAGTAAATAAATTGGCATGTATTTTCCTCTATATATCCAAGGTCCTTATCAGAATTCAGTTACTGTTCCTTTGACGATTGGTCTAATTTTCCCAGCTAGACCGTAAGTTCCTCACCAGCACAAAGCTCTTGGAAGGCCTTCTCCAGACACCTGACAATTGAATAATTGATCCAAGCCTGAAGTGCTACTTGAAACCTTGGTGGAAGGTCTGACTTGGCAGTGTCCACATCTAGGGATCACGAACTTGACATACCTCTCTTGTTTGAGGAGCAGCAGAAATCAGGTGGGTTAATTCTGAGAATTGCCCTGGGAAGTACAATAGCAAAGCCAACACAGCATCTGTAAGAAACACAACTGGGTTTCCGAAGGAGGAAGAAAAGTGTTAGGGGCTCGTCGGAGATTAAATAACATCCATACGCCATAATGAGGGCCTGAGCAAGCGCAGAAACCTGTGGTTAAAGAAAATCACAGCTTCTCCACACCCAGCACAACTGTGGGCGTAGGGGACCTTCCTGCTTCATTATTCTGAGGAATAGCATTATCGGGGAATTGCCAAGATTTGAGCGTCTAAATCAATATGTGCTGAGAGTTACCCGGCAGGAAAGCCAGGAACTATAATACTTTGAACACTGTTTTTAGAGTCAATTTTGAGAAAGTCCACGCATTCAAATTCAAAGACACGTTTTCGGTGCTGGCACTCATTAGCCGATACCGTCACGCGTTTTGTTCTTTTCTCTTTCTCTTTCTTTCCTTTTATAAGTGTTTAATGAGTCTACACTATTTGCCAAGCACTGTCCTTGCTCTGTGGCGTGCTCAGTATGTGGACCCTGCCCTAAAGGAGGGTACAGTCGTGTGAGGGGAATTCCAGCCACTCTCAAATGTGTAACCATTCAAGAAAAATTGGAGTTAACTTCCTGCTCGTGTAATGGTCCCAGGCAAAGGAACTGCTTGGTGAGCATTTCGTTTCTGTGTGGTCATCCAGGAATGCAGACCTAAGGAGGCTCTGCTGTTTTCTACAAGTAGGTCCAAGGGATCTTCCTGGGGCTGGTCTCCATTCCAGATGGTTAGAAGAGACAAAGGGACAAAAAAAAAAACATCCACAGGGG
Source organism: Enhydra lutris kenyoni (assembly GCF_002288905.1). NCBI lineage: Eukaryota > Metazoa > Chordata > Mammalia > Carnivora > Mustelidae > Enhydra > Enhydra lutris. Next base: position 26,137,049 of record NW_019154093.1, on the reverse strand, counting down.
TCTTTCTGGGCCAGGTTCGAAGGCAGCACTCATCATTTTCACTTGGGTAGAATGCACCCGTCTGTGACAGAGGATGAGAAATGTGGTCTGGTGGTGCCCTGGGGATTTGGGGGGGGGGGCCCTGCAAGTCTCTGCCATCACGGTCTACTACAGAGAACTATAGATCAGGTTCAGAACTCATGGCAATACAAGAGAAAGGAGAATCAGGTAGATTTATTGACTACGAGGTCAGCCGTTTGCTTTATACTTCCCCATGAATTAGAGCATTTTGGTCCTCAAGGCAAAATTTCGTGGGTTACATATCATTATCCTCATTTTACAGAGGAAAAAAGGGAGACTCAGAGTGTTGCAAGCAACTTTTGATAGTGCTTATTTGAAGCCATAGATGAAAAGTAAACAGAACATTTGCAGTCCCCATGTCCCTAATTTGCAGGGAAATTAATAGTGTTCTCATTGGTCAAAAATAACAATGCAACAAATACTTCCCCAGACAGAGTTTTCAGCTAGAGATCATCATTCTTGCTCTAGCCTGCCCTCTACCACGTTTTTGGTGATGTATGACTTCCCATAGACGTTTACGTGGTGATACTCAGCTATAAAGCATGGACCAAAGACTCATCACTCTGTCATTTATTTGCCCATCTATCCATCTTTCCTTCATTGGTTGGTCCATTCCTTTTTTTTTTTTCCCCCTCAATCACATCTAATATTTACTGTGCCTATTGAATGTGCCCGGTGCTGTGGTAGGTGTTTGAAACACAAAGACAGAAACTATGGTGCCTTGGCTTGGCAAGCTCACTGTGTAGTCGAGGAATCAGACATGAAAATGGGTGATTAAAGTGTAAGGTTTTTAGAGGGTGTGGGACAGAAAATGCAGTTGGACTAAGAGATGGGAGAACCGACTTTGCCAGAGACCACAGTCCAAGAAAGGACCCACAAAAAGGGAATCAACAGATTTGGGCAACTGGAAAGTTTTCCCAGGTTAAAGAATCAACAGTCGGAACATCCCAGATTAAGGAGACAGCACAGATAAAGGAAAAGAGGAATTTGAAGTTGGGGTATGTTTAAGATTGGTTAAAAAAAATAATAAGCCAAGTGGAAGGTTACTGAGGGGAATAGGAGGAAACATGGATGGGTGGGATCTCAGTGTTTTAAGAAAGGTACTCCCCCAAAGCGAATTTTGTTTTGTTTTGTTTTGTTTTGTTTTTTTCTAGTGCCTCCATGGTAAGTCATGCTTTGGTGGAGTTGTCCGAGTGGCTCTATGGTGTGGGGAAAGCCATCACTGACCCCATTAATGCCATATAGTAGGCGGAGTCTGGATCCATCTGCCACCAGCGGACCTCTCCGGAGGCCCAAGTGAGGACAGGAACTGAGGGAGGAGTCAACTTGCAGTGCCTCCAAACCCAGCTTGGTCCGGCAGGAAAATCAGAACATGCAGAGGGAAGTCCTGGGGGTCAGAGACTGGCTAGATGCAAGACCAGAAGGGTCTGTGAGCTGTAGAGCAGGGATAAGGGGGATGGGGAGCCAGGGCTTTGGGTTTGGACATGGTTGACTGTCTCTTCCCCATTCCCCCACCTTCTTAACTCCCTCCCCATAAAACATACACATACAGACACACACAGAAATGGAGATGTAAAATGAGAGAATGAGATTCTGGTTATTGGGGGTTTGCTGGATGTTTAGAATTTGGTTAGCTTAGTTGTAAGGAAAAAGCCATGGGGTTAGGGGCAAAACGTCTTGGGTAGAGCTACTGTGCACATGAGAGTTTGCGGGAGGGATGCACCTCTTTTACCCGCTAATTCTCTATAGAGAATTACCCGCTAATTCTCTATGGATTTTTTCCAAGTACATCTCCGCTGTTCTATTCATTCACAGTGATGTCAGGGACCACTCATAACTACACCAAGTAAGGCAGCCTTTAAGAATGATTCAAATAAAAATAATAATAATAAACATTTAAGTATTGATCCGTCATGGCTGATCAATCGTATCTTTTCCATTTAGCTAGTGGATAATTAGTGCCGTTAGCAGGCTTGATGGCTCACACATCAGCTGGAGTCCTTCCATCAAGGGGATCCTCACAGCACCCACGCTGGGACTCTAGCAGCGGGCAGCAACCCATTTCAAGTGAATTCAGCAAGTATTTATTGAGTGTCTACTAAGTATGTGAATCGTGCTGCTAGAATAACAGTGATCAAAGGATACCAATCTGAAATTGTCCTTCCTGGAATTTTTCCATTTGGTTTATTATGCTTGGAACTGTGGCTCTGGGGAGTAACAGATGAGACTGTCTAAAAAAATAGCTCTGCTTAAATGTGCTTTGAAATGCTTAGAGGGTGTTTTGTCTCTTGCATAAATGAAAAGCAGGTTAAAAGTTGCTTTAGGAGGTGGTCCATCAATATCGACCTTTATTATTTGGTAAATTTTAGGATTTTTAATAACAAGTTACTTCACAATTGTGTAGAGAAATACCTAAAAATTATAAAGCAACCAGCAGGAGGTTACACCTAGACCCAAGGAGTTATATGTATGTTGCTGTTATGCTTGTGTATGTGTTTAGTTTTTGTCTTCCTCTTGTTTCTGTTTTTTTTCCCCCCCTTTCTCTTGAGAAGTGAGAATAAGGAAATTAGAAGGGCCAGTAGATTCTGAGATAGTGCCTGTTTCGAACATCTCCTTTAGAAACACAGGCATCTGCTGTAGCCCCCTGAAATACACCCCCCACCCCCACCCCATCCCCCCGAGAGGGCCTTGACTCTTTCCCACTCCAGGGGAGTCTTTTTGTCTCTTTATGTCTGTGCCCAAGGAAAATCCTTTATGATCCCTTGGCCTAGAGTGAGAAGATTAAAGGCAAAAGAGAAATACCCGAAAATACTTTTGTCACCAAGATGCTATGAATTCCTAAAGGGGGAAAAAACTGTAAAGATGCTTTTACCTCTTAGAAAACATTCTGGGTAAGTCAGAGGTTGCTTTCTCTAGGATCTTGAAGTCAGGTTTGTGAAATACACCAAGCTGTTGTCCATCACAGTCTGATCCATAAATCTATGACCATTTACTTGTGTTGTCTCTTCACAGTTAGTACCTAGAAAAGATAAGCTAGCTCCCTCAAACCCAAGACTACATCGTTGTCATTGCTCAAGCAGGCTCTTCTACAAGATGTTCTAGGAGTTTAAGATTGAGAAATGTAAGAATTAGGGGAAATTATTTGTGGCTGAAGGCATTAATAGGAGGTATGCATATAGCTCTTGGAAACCTGGGCTTTCCTGCAGCAGGTGTCAGAATGCAAAGGGATTATTTCAATGGTAGATGGGGCAGAAGGTATAAACAGGGGGTGTTTGATGCCCCACAGGTTAGAGGAATAAGCCCCATGGCACCTTTCCATGATAAAACCCAGCCAAGAGCTCACAGTAAAGGAAGTGTAAGGTTTTAATTCCCCAGACTAGGATCTGGCAAGGGCAGATCTCTCTAGAGATCAGAAGTCTCTAAGTGGGTGGCATTCCCAGTTTAGGTGAGGAACAGCGTACAGCTGCTAACCAACTTGTGCATGACCAAGTCCACAGAAGACTAGTAACTCAGTTACGGTCCAGACCCCACTCTAAGCCCCACAGATACTAGGTATAGGGCAACATGATCAATTCCAGGCCCTCACTGCTGGTGAGGTTCAAGATCAGTTTTCTGCTCTGGCCGATAGGCTCCAGACTCAACATACTGGAACCTAGCTGTTGTCTACAGAGGTCCTAGGTCTCTATTAGAGAGGGACTGGAGGAGGAAGGGGCAGGCTGGCAAAGCCATCATGTTATAGAACAGTGTCTTTCTGCATTCCTTATTCTCACTCTTCGCCGTCCCTCAGTTACACTGCCTCTCAGTGGGTCCCTTTTTGATGCGGTCCCTGTGGTGTGGCAGAGATTGTGTTGACTGATAGTTGACAAGAAAAAGAAAAGCAGCTAAGCTCACTAACACAGTACACACCTCCCGAGTACCTACTCCGTGGCAGGCACCTTGCTGGGTGTTATGGATACCATGAGGAATAAGGTATCTCTACCCCATTTCTGCATCCCACCTTCAGTTTTCTTTCTTAGCATACCCACCCAGCTTGTAGATGCATAGATAGCCCAGAGACACGCACGTGTAACCATTGTCCATTCTTTCACGGACCCGGATATGCGGAGCTGGGAAAATCTGCCCCAGGAATACGAGGAGGGAAGAGGTCTGCCTCTATCTGAAATAGGGCCCTTCCCCGAACAAGAGAAAAATCCCAGAGGGAAGGTTGATAGAATTAACCATGCATTCATAGTAAGAGTGGTCCTTGTGGTTTAATCTGCAATAGTAAGCTCAATTTAATGACTAAAATTTTAATTTCCTTTGTAGCATCCTGTCCATCCTTCATTTTCCAAGCCCATCCCCCTCCCTGATTCTAGCCCATGTTCATCATTCTTGCTTTTTCATTAGTCAAACCGTAAAAATGGAGGCAGCGTTGTCTGGTGGGAGCGGCAGAGGGCATACAGCCGGAGGACCTGAGTGTGAGTTGTGGTGCCTTTAATTATTTGGCGACCTTTGTCAACTTCCCATTCTGAGCCTTGGTTTTCTTCATGTGTCATGGGGGGTTAATACTGCTGGCATTTTAGGATTGGTGTGTCCAGTTAGATGGTGGGTGGAAACTGCTTAAGAATTCAGCTGTTTTTCCCTTAATCCCTGGCACCATGTAAGGCACACCGTAGGTGATTACTAAATGAGCACAGTGAAACTGTGATTCAGTGTTTGTGTTGTATGAGGTTCTAATTGTGTTTTTGAGTGTATTCTTTTTTTATTACATTTCTTTTCTTTTCTTCTTCTTTTTTTTAAATGTCTTGTCTCTCTAATCAGATTCTCAACCCCTTATAGTGCCTTTTTACTGTATTTGTTTTGTCCTCTTTGTTTTCCCTGTCCCAGGTATGATCACAGGATAGGGCTTTAAGAAATGCTCAGCAAATAGTAATATATTGTTTCTCTTTTCTTTTCCAGCACCAGTTAATAAATGCTTGTCATCAGTGTGTATAAAGACATTACTTCTGGGCTCAGGGTGCTTGGAGGGTGGGTACAGTGTGCCACAGACAAATAAAATCTAAAAATGAGTAACGGTTCAATTCCAAATAATCAGGGTCAAGAGACAAGTAAGCTTCTCAAGGATAAAGGCTGTTTCCTTTCTCATCTATTAATTTCTGGTGGAGGGACTGGCTCACAACAGGGGCTCCTTAAAATTTGTTGGTTGGATGGATGGATAAATTAATTAGTTAAGTGACAGATGACCTGACAGCCAATAAAAGTCTTTGAGAATCAGAAGGCAGAGAATTTGCTAGTGAAGTGGAATGTTTGCATTTTTATCTGACGAAGAACCTCATTAATTGATCTGGGTTCTTTCAGAATGAAATAATCTTTTGGGTAAATAAATAGAAAGAAACAAAGAAGAAGAAACAGAGTTATGGGACTCCAGGCAGGGAAAACAAAGCAGGTGGAGCTTGTACTTTTCCTGAAACGCCTTTCTAACTTTTTTTTTATGTCTAAATCGAATCTGTTCTTCAAGATCTATATATAATTCATCTTCACATTGACCCAAAGTGTTTTCCTTACACATGGTAAGTGACGACTTTAGAATAATCTGGTTTTTCAAATCTCATCCTACCTCTTAGAACCTATGTGTGTTCGAACACTTTGGATAATCTGTGAACCTCTACTTCCTCCTCTGTAAAATGGGCATGAAGATTTGAAACTTACAAGGCTCTTGTTGGGCTCAAGCCCACTGTGCTTGAGCAAATATTTCATAAACCACGAAGTACTATTAAACACTAGTTATGTGAGTTATTATTTTTTTCTTACAGTATTTCTTATAGTTAGGAATATTAGAAATAGAAAAGTTATTGTTTATTTGATATCAGAACATTTATAATTAATGCCCTTGCTTAGTTAGTGGTAGAAAATTAGAGTGGCATTCCTAGAGAGGAAGAAAATCTGCCTACTTTGCACAGAGCCCTGATACTGAGAAGAAGTAAAGAAATACTTCCGGGTCATTCAGAAAGCCTCAGAAATGGTTTGTGTTTAATTGTAAAGCTTCCCCAAAGAGAAGATGAATTGTCTCCCTGTGTGGAAAGGTTATCTTTCATCTGGACAGTGTCTGCTTCAGCTCAAAAGACCTTCCTTGAATCCGGTCCCAAGCTAGGCATGTCAGGTATACAGAGAAAAGACACAGTCCCTCTCCTCAGAGAACTCAAATCCAGTGGGTGACCTCTTCGTAAATAGAGTGTCCAGAAATGTCTTCCCCTGCCCCTGGGACTATCTCCTCTCAAAGGATTGGGAGGCTAGAGCACTGGAGAGGAGGATAGGAGAGGGATTATTTGAGCAAATTTTAACTCTGTCTTCTCCGAGAACTGTTGTCGCTTGCCACATGTGGCAACCTTAAATGTAAATTTAAACTGAAAATCCACTTTCTCATTTGGAGCAGCCACATTTCCAGTGCTCTAGGGCTACCTGTAGCCAGTGGCTACCCTGTGAGCACAGAATCTTTCACCATCGTAGAGCGTCCAGTGGGGCAGCCCTGGGAGTCTGGCTCCTGTGCGATCCCTAGGAGGACCTGCAGGCCTGGCAGAGAGGTTGAAGTCAGTTTCTAGCCAGCCCTCTGCCCCTGTAGTTTGACTCCTCCTACTCTGGGATCACAGAGATCTCTTCTACTCAAATATCAGGATTTCCCATTCTAAATAAAAACCAGTGAATGAATGCATGCATGCATGAATGAATGAATGATAGAAAAAATTGCAAACTTGGGATGCCTGGGTGGCTCAGTCGGTTAAGCCGCTGTCTTTGGCTCGGGTCATGATCCCAGGGTCCTGGGATCGAGTCCTGCATGGGGCTCCTTGCTCGGCAGGGAGTCTGCTTCTCTCTCCGCCTCTGCCTGACACTCTGCCTGCTTCCGTGCGCGTTCTCTCTCTCTCACTCTCTCACTGACAAATAAATAAAATCTTAAAAAAAGAAGAAAAAAATTACAAACTGGACTCCCCAGGCCAAGTGACAGTTAAAGAGCTTAGCAGAAAGCTTTTGTATCTCCAGTCCAATTCTATCCTCTCCTGTGCTGTAAAATTCTGGGTGATCTCTCAACGTCCAGAGTCAAGTACCTTTGAACTCAGGACGTTAACCTAGATACTAGGGCATGGCACCCAAGCGTGAGTTAATCATCTTAAGAACAATGCAGGTCAGGAGATAAGGAGGCCTGCTGGCTTCTGCTTAGACAGATGTTGCTCACAGGCTCTGTGTGTACTCCTAATGAAGTGGGCTATAAATTCTGGGCTGTGCACGCTGCAGCAAGGTGGGATGCTCGCGTTGTGTTATTCTGTGAGTTTAGTGTGAGGGGGATTAAAATGCAAGCCATTAAATGGTGCTTACGATGGTGGGTGCAACAGACAAGACTCAGCCACACACAGGGTGATTGTTTCTTTAAAGTCTGGGGTGGAAACCACCCAACTAGGGGCTAAAACAGAGTAGGTTGACCTTCGGCTCTGCTCTCATTTAATGAGAGACACTGTGTTAAGTCCTTGAAACTTTGTTATCTGTAAAAAACACATAATAATAGCGGGCGCCTGGGTGGCTCAGTGGGTTAAGCCACTGCCTTCGGCTCGGGTCATGATCCCGGGTTCTGGGTTCGAGCCCCACATCGGGCTTTCTGCTCAGCGGGGAGCCTGCTTCCTCCTCTCTCTCTGCCTGCCTCTCTGCTTACTTGTGATTTCTCTCTGTCAAATAAATAAATAAAATCTTTAAAAAAAAAAAAAAAAACACATAATAATAACTCACCTACCCGATCGGGATGCCGTGACGTTTAAACAAGAAGGCTCACCGCCATTTAACCCATAAACTCTGGGAAGAAAGGAGCTAATGTACATCAGGCACCTTCCATGGGCCAAAATCTCTTCAAGGCCCGTTAGGTTCTTGGTCTTATTTATTCCCCAACACCATCCTCAATATGTAGATGTGATCATTACCACAAAAGAGCGTCTTTTGTTTCCAGACCCTACTATCCATTTCTGAGCACAGACTATGTATCACACATTATTCTGGTTAGTTTTATAGATGTGACTTCTGTAAATCTTTCTACCTAGTAAACTAGATAATAATGTCCTCCCTTTGACTTACCATGCTAGTGAGGCCCAGAGAGGTTAAGTAACTTGCCTAGAGGCAAACAGGAAATAAATAGCAGAGTGGAAGTCTCACCCTTTTATCACAACTAAGACTCTGAAAACTTTGTACTCATTTTGTTGGCTATAACTATGGGAGGCAGAATTTCTAAAGTGGGTCCCAAAAGATGTTATATCCTAATCCCTAAATCTGTGACTATGATGAGGGGCCACACCTGTGATTACATTATGTTATATTCACAGTTTACATTAAGAAGGGAGATTACTCAGTTGGGCTCAGTTGAATCACATAAGCCCTAAAAAGTAGAGAGAGTTCTCCATCTGATGGCAGAAGTCAGAGGGATTTGAAGCACAGGGGAGACTCCTGGTGCTGTTGAGGCTTGAAGATGGAGGGTCCCCATAAAGGGGATCTGAGCAGCTCTAGGGGTGGTGAGCAGCCCCCACTGATCACTGCAACCACAAAACTGAATTTTGCCGACAACCTGAATACACCGGGAAGTGGGCTGTCTCCAGAGTCCCTGGATGAGAGCGGTGCTGGCTGGCACTTTGACCTTGGCCTGGTGAGACCCTGAGCAGAGAAACCCATTGAGCCTGCCTGGACTCGTAAGCACCGAGCTGTGGTATGATCAACAGGCATGTGTGTTCAGCTGCCGAATTTGCGATGACGTGTTACACAGCGAGAGAAAATGAATACAAATGCTTTACATTAGTTTACATGTGTTAATAGCACCTACCTGACAAGGTTATTTTATGGACTAAGTAAAACAAAACAAAACAAAAAAAACCACAGCATTTAGCACAGTTGTTGACATTTAGGAAGCATGTAAAAAATGTTCCGTCTTATTTGTGCCCATTGTACAGGTAGGGAGACTGAGGCTCCCATGGCTAAATAGCATGCCCAGGGCCCTGGAAGAGGCGGGAGTCAGGATCAGAGTAGGCACTAAGGGCTGCTGCTCTTCCCCCGTAGACCAGGCGCTTAGACATGAATGCACATTGGAATTACCTGCAGAACTTGCTAAAATGGGGATTCTCATGTCCTGATCCCAGTGATTATGATTCAAGGTCTTGGGTGATCTTGAGTAACTGTATATTTAAAAGTATTATGGATGCTTCTGATGTACACGCCCATAGAGTGACTGCACTAGACTGCGAGTTTCTTGAGCCAGGGGTGTTCTTGTATATTGTTTGTGCCCACAGCGGGCCCTGGGACCTACAGTAGAATATATCCATCCTTCCAATGGATTGTCCGGCCTTTACTGTTTCCGCTATAGTGCCATTGACCTTGGAGTCATTGTTGGTGAACCTGCATCCCTACCGTCCTCCCAACTCAGTCTCCCATTTTGGTGGCTGGCAATGAGCCCTGCATTTGTTCTGAGAGCTCCCAGAGCCATGAATCAGCTCCCCAGCGCCCGCCCGCCCCGCTCACATCCAAGTTATGTAGTTTCTCTGTCTTTTCTTAGTCCGCGGAGGAGGCATTGCCATTCACCTGACAGCAGCAGGTTTAAAATAAGTTGGTGAAGGATCGGAGCAGAGACTCGAAGCCACGTTGTTGAGCTGGGTGAGCCCTTCCTGAGTGGGCAGAGCTGCTGGAGAAAAGCAGATAAAAGGCTGGTGTGGAGAAGGATCACGCTAACGCAAGTGGGATCCCAGCTTGGAGCACCCGCACGCGGTTTTTCTTTCTCGTCTCGGGGGTGGGTGCCAGTGTCTTTCTGTTTTTCCTACTCAGCTTTATTTTTAAAACCCGTTTGCCTTTCTCCAGACAGCCCACACAGTTCTACTAGTAAGGTATCATGCACTGAAAACCTTCAGGGAGACAAAGGAAGGCAAGTGAAATTCCTCAGGAGCGTCGGCTGCCTGCTGAACATTTGACTGGACATGGTCATACTAATGACAGTCCCATCCTAAAAAATTTATATGGCTCCTGCTGTCTTTCCAAAGAAATTGCACTACACTGTCAAATTAGTTTCCACTGCTTCTGGTGGCGCTGCTGACAATGGAATTGAGGACTTAAAAAAACCAAAAGCCCCTCCATTCTTTGAATGCCAAGCCATTTGAAATGTCCCTGCTTTCGTGGCGCCTAATAAATGTCAGTTCACATGTTGCTCATCAGATGGGCGCCATCTGGTGTGCTGGAAAGAGATTTCGATTGGGAATGGCCGAGAAAGTGCCATTTACTGGCTGTTTGACTTCTGGGTCCCGCTTTCCTCCCTAAAACTGGGAGAGTATGTGTAGGTAATCTCTAAGGTCCATGTTGTCTGTTAGAGCTCAGACAGTATATTAAGAATGTAAGCTTCACGGGGCAGGAAAACCATCCGTCTTGGTCACTGTTGTGTCCCATCGTGTCGCACAGATCTCGGCAGGTAGCTGTGGCATAATGAGTATTTGCTGAATAAATGTCAGACTGGCTGACTACACTGACGTCAGTGAAGCGAATGAAGAGATCCTCACCATGTCTGTTACTGTCTTTTACGCCCATTTTGATGGGGTTTATGCAAAAAAAAAAAAAAAAAAAAAGAAAAAGAAAGAAAGAAAGACGGCTGATACACTGCGTTTGGAAAGTGTATCAGCTGTGGCAGTGTGGGAGTGATAATGGATTTGTTGCTCTTGGGCATGTCACACCCCTAGACAATTAGTCTCATTATCACTCTTGCGTGGTATGTAAAAACCCGGGGTAGAGGCCAGACCGTGAATTACATGTCTGATGGGGGATGGTTGGCAATGGCCCCCAAGGGTGCCGAGAGCTCAGAATCCAGAGATTTCCTCCGTACCTCAGGTTCTAGCTGTTAAGGGTTGACATCTGGGGAGGTCGTTTCAAGTGAAACAGAGCAACTCTGCAGGCTTGGGCAGGTGGTGGCACAGGCCAGTGGGTGAGAGACTGGGGAAAAGCAACAAGGACGTAGAGGTTTGATATCTGATGTCAGGGAGGAGGCTGGATAGGTTAGAAAGGATTAGAAACAGATGCTTCATTTCTGGGGTCCTAAAAATGCCGATTTCCCCCAACTAGAATTCATTCTATAAGATGGGTGATAAAGATGAGTAGAGAGAATCAAGGGTTTTAAAATTAGAAAAGTGGCGGCTCCTGGGTGGCTCAGTCAGTTAAGCATCCGACTCTTGATTTTGGTTCAAATCATGGTATCAGGGTCATGAGATGGAGCCCTGTGTCGAGCTCCGTGCTCAGTGCTCAGTGGGGAGTCTGCTGGAGCTTCTCTCTCTCACCCTTTGTCCCTATCTGCTCCCTCTGTTCTTACCTGCCCCTGCTCCAATACCTAAAGAAATCTTTTTTTTAAATTAATTAATTAATTTATTTATTTGACAGACAGAGATCACAAGTAGGCAGAGAGAGAGGAAACAGGCTCCCCGCGGAGCAGAGAGCCCGATGCGGGGCTCGATCCCAGGACCCTGCGATCATGACCTGAGCCAAAGGCAGAGGCTTTAACCCACTGAGCCACCCAGGCGCCCCTAAAGAAATCTTTTAAAAAATGAATTAGAAGAAAGTGAATTTGAAAGCTAGGCCATCATTCATTTACTATATGAATTTACTACAGAATATATTTACTGTTTATATTGAATGGTTTCTTTCTCTGAGTCTTCCTTTCTCTATCTTTTTTTTTTTTTTAAAGATTTTATTTATTTATTTGACAGAGATCAAAAGTAGGCAGAGAGGCAGGCGGGGGTGGGGTGCAGTGGGGAAGCAGGCTTCCTGCTGGACAGAGAGCCCAATGTGGGCCTCGATTCCAGGACCCTGGGATCATGACCTGAGCCGAAAGCAGAGGTTTAATCCACTGAGCCACCCAGGCGCCCCCGTTTCTCTGTCTTTAATACACAGTGAATAATAGTGTCTATTTCATAGTGTTATTATGAGGTCTGAATTCAGTGTTATGTAAGGTGCCTAGCTCTGAGTCTGGGACACAGCAGGTAATCAGGAAGTACTTGTTTTGTTTTGTTCTCATTCCTAGTCAATCATTAAATATTCATTGAGCACCCAGTCTGGTAGGCACTGGGCTTGATGTAGGTATAGAGACAGGAAAGACAGCCTCCTCTCCTGTGGCGCTCATTGCTGAAGCAGAAGAGCAGTAAAGGAAAGAGTACATGACAGTATGGTAAATCTATATCAGAAATATAGAAGCATGAACCGTTGGTGTCCGGAAGAGGAACTGCCCAGTTCTGTCTTAGAGAGTCAGGGAAGGCATCCATTGTACTCCAGGTCAAACATTTTGAAGATGTCTCTGCTAACCCAACTTGGGGAAGGAAAATGTTCTTTAGTATTTTGTATCTTGATGTTTGGGCTCTCCTTTTGGAAGTGTCAATTCCACATTTGAGTTATAGGAATCAGAGACTGTTGATTGATGATCCATTGAAAATAGCTACAAGGTCTCACATGTGTCATTTATGTGTGTCAAGTGATGACACTAATAGCTAATATTTATGACAGCTAAGAATAATACTAATAATTATTAATTCATGTTTTTTATGTGACAAGCATTTTTCTGAGCACTTCCACTCATTGTCTTAGTTAATTCTCCACAGATTCCCATAACATGCATTTTATTATTCCATAACACTTTTATTATCCCCATTTAACAAAAGAGGAAACTAGACTTTAGAGAAGTTAAGTAACTTTTACAAGGTCACCAGTTAATAATTAGCAGAGTTGGACTTGAACCTGGTTCTTTCTGTCTGGCTTCAAACCTCATGCTCTATAGGAGAATATTATGTTGCCTCCAGAAATCTCTTTATTTAGAAAGGAGAACTAGGGTGATTGAGTGTGTTAGCTGCAAATCCAAGTTAGAATATTGGAAATGATGTTCGTTCATTTCTGTACAATTATTTAATTTTAAGGACTGTATTTCCTTATCAGGGTGACATTCTTTTTGAAGATCAGATAAGTGCACTGGATATCTCTGATGCTATTTAGTTCATTTAACATCTGGAGCTGCTGTTTTATTTTTTTATGAAGAGTTAGTAGCTGTAAACTTGAGGGAAGTTTTTTTACTTCCTCCCCACCCAAATCTCCAATACTGAAAGAAAACATATGGTTAAAGCAGTCTCTGAGTCATAGCTTACACATTTACAGAGTAATGGTTAGCTTGCAGAAAAGATAATATAGACACTGTCAGAAGGAGAGTTGAAGAGCCCAACTTGAGGTTGCTAGGGGAATCATCCATAATCATGAGAAGGATTATTTGGGTGTTTATTGAGTTCAGAACTGAAGTTCCGACTGCTCCGCAATGGTCCAATATATTGCCTGTGTTAAGGAGGGGAAATGTATGCTTCAATCAACAAGTCTCGATTACAAAGACCAAATAAGGATGATGGTGGGAAGGTGCCTAATTCAAACTGTAGTCAGTCTCTGATAAATTTCCCTCCTGATGATTAGGGAGACAGGTTTGGGACATCCAGTCAGGGGCTCTTATTTCCAGTAGAGGCTAAAAGAAAGATTCCTGTTTAAGTTAAAGTGGCCCCTTGTGGAAAAATGGCAAATTCAACTTTTCTGATAATGAGAGTAATACATGGTGTTGACTCATACATGGGCGCAGAACCTTAACTTTGGGGAGACTTATACAGTTCTACAGATGGCCACCAAAATGTGGAAAAAGTCTCACAGCCCAGCAAAACCATCCTGATGTTTTATCATTGCTTTTTAAATTATGACTATTTTAAGCATATAGGTAAATATAAAGAGTAATATAATAGACCTCACTATACCCACTACCCAGTTTCAGCAAAGCTTAATGTTTTTGCGTTATTAATGTCATATTTCTTTCTTTCAGAATTAAAACAGTACAGACACCGTAAGGCCCTCTGTGGGATTTCTGGTTGAACCCATTCCCTCCTCCTCTAAGTGGAAATTGGTATTTTGAGTTTGGTGTTAAACATTCTTAGAGGGTCTTTAAACTCTTACCGCATATTATACATCTGAAGCAAAATGTCCTGGAGGTGATGACGTGTTTTTTTTAAACTTTACAAAAATGCATTCATGTTGAATAGGAACATAACTCTTTACCTTTGGCTCAATATCTTTTGGAGATGTATCCATGTTGGTAGAAGTAGCTCTAATTTTTTCATTTTAATGGCTACTTAGTATTTAGTTGAATGAATATAACAATATTTATTTACCCAGTCTTCTGATGATGAGCATTTAGGTAGTTTACAATATGGGCTATAACCAAAAAAGCTTATGTAACTATTCCTTTATCTATCCCTTTGGCCTCATGCGAGAGACTGTTGCAAGGTAGAATATCCAGGACCAGATTGTTGGATCTTACTTTCATATGCATCTTCAGTCTTGTTAGATAATTGCCAAATTATACTTTATAGTGGAGTTTTCCAATTTATATACCCACCAGCAGGGTATGAGTTCTCTATGCTTCATATAAAACGCAATAATTAAATCATTTAGTCCTGTTAGGCTTTTAGTTTTTGCCACTCTGGTGGGTATAGAATGATTCCTCCTCTTTGTTTTAATTTGCATTTGCCTGAGTACATTCTAGGTTAGGTTATTTTCCTATGTTTATCGGCTGTTTGGGTTTTCTCTCATAAGTTTCAGGCCTTGCCCTATTTTTGCCCTATTTTGAGTGGTTTTCCTTTTTCTTACTGATACGTAGTTCTTTCTGAATTTTACATGTAAATCTTCTCTTGATTACTTTATAAATATTATTGTTACTGTTTTTGTAGATGATATAGTAGATTCAGTGCAATCCAGATCAAAATCCTAACATGGGTGGGTGTGTTTGTGTGCAGTTTGACAGATCCCAAAATTTCTATCAGAATGCAGATGGCCCGGAGCGGTGAAGACTGTTTTGAAGAACAGAGATCAGACATTACACTCCCAGATACTGAGATGGGAGTGTGCCCTGGGAGCCAGGCATTTTTACAGACTCTTTGTTAATAGGATGAAAAGTTAGAAGCATCCCCTTCAGTGCGTCAGGAATAAGAAGCATTTCTGCGGCTTCTGTTCCAGGTTACGTGCCAGGCGATAAGTAATGCTTCTGACCCAGCCACTCACTGTGAGACGTGACGCTCACTCTGCCACTCACCCCTCATTTACTCTGCTTTAACAGAGCTGGCCTCTTGCTTCTGCTTCAGTGCATTAAGAACACCCCTATCTCTGTTGCTTTGCAGTAGTTGCTTTCTCTGACTCCCCATCTTTTTACCCAGCTTTATTACTGTTTATAGCTGATGACCACTGGCCATTGCCGACTTGGTTGTGTGTCTCCCTCATTAGACCCTAGGCTCTGTGATGACCCTTGTTTACATTTATTGCTGAATCACCGGGTCTAGATTAGTGCCAGGCACGTCCTATGTTCTTTTTTTTTTTTTTTCTTTTTTAAAGATTTTATTTATTTATTTGACAGACAGAGATCACAAGTAGGCAGAGAGCCAGGTGGGGTGGCGGGGGGTGGAGAAGCAGGCTCCTGCTGAGCAGAGAGCCTGATGCGGGGCTCCATCCCAGGACCCTGGGATCATGACCTGAGCCGAAGGCAGAGGCTTTAACCCACTGAGCCACGCAGGCGCCCCGCATGTCCTATGTTCTAACTATATTTGTGGAGTGAATGAATGATTGAATCTATACTACACTTTGAAATCTTGTCTAGATGAAGTGATATATTTCAACTCCACTTAGGCTTAGGATGTCAGTGTATTTTGCATCTAAAGCACGAAATGGTTTCTTGGCAATATGGACTCTGATTAAGAGTATGGGCTTTGGATTTAACAGCAGGTGGGTTTAAATCATTCTTGTCCTACCACCTACACTTACTGAGGGTGTGACTGTCAGCTTAACCTTTTGAAGCCTGTTCACTCCCTTGTAAAGTAAACACTGACCTAATGTTAGCACTCTTGAGTAACAAGATTGGCTTGGTCCTGTTGAGGATCGTTTGAGATGAGGGAGTGCGCATGGGAACAAGGAAACAGTACCAGAGATGAGTACAGCCTAGATCAGAGCTGGGGCAGTGGGCGGGCTGTGAAACAATTTGATTCCACATGGGTTTTAAAGACAGAGCCTGGTTGGGAGTTTGGCTATAGTGCATGAGAGAAAGAGCAGTCCAGAATGTCTCCAAGGACTTGGGGATGAGAAGCTGGTATGACCCTGAAAGAAACAAAGGTTGGGAAATGTTAGTTGGGACATTAAGTTTGAGATGAAGGGTAGATGCCAAGTGTCACTGTGAAGTCAGCAGGTGGATAAAGGAATGTGGAGTTCAGGAGAGTGGTGTCTGCAGCAAATGGCGACTTGATAGACCTTGTCAAAGAGATGCCACCAGAGGCCATTAGGATAGAGGAGAGAACCTACGTAATGACTTTGGGTGGAGAAGAGGAGAGTTTCAAGGTCTGAGCTATGGGGTATCTCAACATTTGGTAGTTGGGGAGAAGTGAAGGAGACCGGATAGGAGTGGCCACCGAGAGCTGAAAAATCCAGAAGAGTGAGAGCCAAGAGGAGAAGGGTTTCCAGGGAGTGGGAGTGACCACATGTGTCCATTGCTGCTGGCCTGAGGGTAAGATGAGGACTAGGAGTTGATCAATATTAGACCACATGTCCGTAGTCTTGTACATTATATTAACAAGGTATGGTGGAACTTGACCCAGGAATCTTCTGAAAATTCCTCTTGTAAAAAAAAAAAAAACTAAAACAAAAACCTCATCATTTCCTCCCCATTGATCTTCTTAAAATGTTAATGAATTGTGATTTTAAAGAGGATTGATTTGCATCCGGACATTGGAGAATTTGCTCTCACTTGGCTGTGCTTTTTGTTTTAAAGACTGTTTCTTTGGAGCAGGTGTAGGCTTATGAGCAAATTGAGAGAAAGGTACAGATTTACAGCCACACATGCCTGACCTCTTGCATTATCAGTGTCACTCACCGAAAGGTTCTGACACCTCACCCACAGTCCATAGTTTACCTGAGGTCCACTCTTGGTCTTGCCCATTCTGTGGGTCTGGACAAACATCTGACATACATCCCTCTTTATAATATCCTAGAGGGTACTTTTACTGCCCTAAAAATCCCTTCCTCTGCCTGTTTCTATCTCCCCTGCCTCCCAACACATACCCTGGACGCCCACTGAGCTTTCTGTTGTCTCCATAGCTTTGCTGTATGAATGGAATCAGACACCTTGTGGCCTTTCAGACCAGCTTCTTTCTCTTAGTCTTACACATTTCAGGTTCATTCTCTTTTAACTGAAAAACACTCCATGACTTTGATGTACCACAGTTTATTCATCCACTCACCTACCGAGGGACATCTTGGTTGGTTCCACGTGCTGGCAATTTTGAGTAAAGTGATATAAACATCCATGTGTAGGTTTTTTTTGTGTGGACATAAATTTTCAATGCCCCCAAGAGGTTGCTGGATCAGATGGTAAGTGTCTGTTTCGTTTTGTGAGAAATCTTCAAACTGTTTTCCAAAGTGGCTGTGCCATTTTGCATTCCCACCAGCAGTGAATGAGGGTGCCTGTTGCCCCACGTCTTTGCCAGCATTTGGTGTTGTCAGTGTTCCAGATCTGGGACATTCCAGTGGTCGTATAGGAGTATCTCATTGTTGTTTAATTTGCATTTCCCTGACGGCATACGTGGAGCACCTTCTCACGTGTGGCATTTGCCATCTGTGTCTGTCTTCTTTAGTGACGCGTCTGCCACGGTCTTTAGCCCATTTTGGTAGCTGTGCTCTTTAGGAACACATCCCATTAGCCCCATCTTTATCATCAGTTACGCACTCTTCTACCCCAATCCTATGACTTTATTTATAGTGAAATGACCTGTCATCATCTCTAGCCTGTGTCAAAAGCTCCTTGGGGGCAGGAACTGTGGTTGACACATCTGTCTCCTACATACCTCCCACCTGCTGATGTGGCTGGCTGTTGGAGAAGGTTTGGTTGGACAGACCTGAGCAGGCCAGTTGTGAGGGGTGTGCTGTATCCTTGATGGTAAGGATGGGTGGGACAGAGTGGACTCTGGGATTCCCTTTCAACACCAGTTCTCCAATACCAACTGGGTCAGTTCATTTAGCACAGACGCCACAAGTGAAGAGCTCAGTCCTGCAGATGGCCCCCACTTCAGACCCCAGGTATCCCCAAGCAATCCACACTTCCGCCTCGCTAACTATAGATACAGGGGTTCCCATGACCCCTCGGGTTCAGAATTTGCTAGAACACATCACAGAACTCAGGAGAGCAGTATACCTGTGATTGTCTTTTTATTATAAATGATCCCAATGAATAGCCAGTTGAAGAGATACCTAGAGTAGCAAGATGGCGGATGGGAGGGTGCAGGAGGTTCCGTCCCTGTGGAGTCAGCACGTCGATATGTTCAACTCCCAGGAGTCTCACTGTTCCCAGTTTTCACTGAGTCTTCATTACACAAGCATGATTGATGACATCGATGGCCACATGATTGAACCCCATCTCCCCAGAGGCCAGGGGGCCCAGCTGAAATCTCTAGCCTTCTAATCATATGCTCTGCCTTTGTGGTGACCACTCCCATCCTGAAACTATCCCAAGGCCCTGCAGGAGTCACCTTGTCAGCATAATGGAAGACTCTTATTACTCAGGGAATTCCAAGGGATTTTGAATTCCGTGCCGGGAACTGGGGATAAAAACCAAATATATATTTTTTATTATGCCCCAGCGATGATGACAAATAGGACCGGGGGAAGTGCTTGAACTCCAGATGTGCCCTGAAGGGAGGTTCTTTCCAGAGGAATACAGAGGACCCTGATGTGACTCTGGCGGGCGCTGATGACCAGGGCAGCCCGACTGCTGGGTGGTGTTGGATGGGACATGGGTGGGACTGACTAGTTAGCTGGCAGTGTCTTGACTCAGACTGGTTTACCCTTTTGAAGCAAGCCTTCTACTGCTGCCAAAAGGAAATCGGTTGGGAACTAGGCTGGCCCTGTTCTCCAGAGGGGTTGATAAGTTGCTTGTGATGGGATATAATCAAGGATGGCAGCAGAACTCAGGAGGTCACCAGGGAAGAGGAGGGGCCAGAGTAAGAGGAGCAGCTTTTTTGAAGGGCTCAAACCATGGCCAAGTTCTTTACATACTCCACAGCCATCTCTGGAGGTAATGATTCAGTACCAGGCTCCATAAACTTATTGAATTGCTACTAGTGGCAGGCACTGTATCAGGTAGGCCCTGGGGATAAGACTGAGTAAGCCTGAGGTGGTGCCTGCCTCTTCTGGAACTTTCAGTCTGGTTGGGGATAATTACAGCCTGGCGAGAACAGTAAAATGTTCTAAACATGATGCAGGGAACCTTGCTATGCATGGAAGGAAGGCAGTATTACAAGAATCAGGGAAAAGTAGGTTAGCTAAGCCACATACTAATAAGGGGTGGAACCAAGAATTGAACCTGGGTTTTTCCTTTTTTCCCCTTTAAGAT
>NW_019154093.1:26106526-26117514 GCF_002288905.1 Enhydra lutris kenyoni | reverse complement strand
TTTATTTATTTATTTATTTATTTATTTATTTATTTATTTATTTATTTATTTATCAGAGAGAAAGAAAGAGAGAGCCCAAGCAGGGGGAGCAGCAGAGGAAAAGGGAGATGCAGGGTTCCCCGTTGAGCAAGACCTGAGCCACCCAAGCGTCCCAAACCCAGGTTTTTCTTACTCCAAAGCCAGTTCATTGCACAGTATTAACACTGCGTAATCCGAAGGAGCATGGTGGGGCAAGGAGGAGGCATGTCTGTTGTTCATGGCTCACCCATGCCAGGGGCTGTGGAGCTAGGATAACTCCAGCCCCGCCCAGTGGCTGAGGTGTGATGGGCAGGGTGACCCAGCGGAGCCCAGGGAGCCTCCTGAAGAACCTCTGTATTGGCTGCTAAGTAGGGTCAGCCCCACAGAACCCACTGAAGACCTCTCTGTGAGGTTCCTACAACTCCTCCCGTAGCACAGGTGCTGCTGCATCATCGGCCTGCCCCTGCCGGGTGCCTCCTGAGGCAGAACATCCCGGACGGGCTTGGCTTCCATCCACACTGCTAGCAAGGAGGTGTGTGCCTTGCCGGACCGTTGCCTTTGTCTGCTTAGTGAGTGCCTAGCTCTGCCAAGCAGACAGACGGGAGACAGGGCTCTAGTCTGGTCACTCATAGCTCAAAGAGGAAGTAGCAGACATGGGACTACAGTGACCTGCTGTCAGTGTCTAAGCCAGCAAAGCAAGTTTCCAACTTCCGGGGAAGGACGTGGGCCACGTGGTCCTGGCAATCCTGTAACTGTGGACAGAAGTCTTGCAGTTACCACGTAAAACACCCTCTTCTGTAACACCTGCTATTTTGAAACCTCTGTTTTCAGCTCTTCTTTCTTTTTAAAAATAAAATCAATTCTTAGTTGGTTAAGTACCTGTCTTGGCTCAGGTCATGATCCTAGGGTCCTGGGATCGAGCCCCAGGTCGGGCTCCCTGCTGAGCAGGGAGTCTATTTCTCCCTCTCTTGGCCCCTCCTGCTGCTCGTGCTCACGCTCTCTCTCTCTCTCTCTCTTTCTCTCTCTCTCTCTCTCAAATGAAATCTTTAAAAAATAAAATCCATCCTGGAGGTGGTCACGGAATGTGCTTTTGTAATCTCTGCTGTCCTAGACGACGTTTATTCTGCATGGCCCCTTGGTGGCTTCTCCCTTTGTTTCTCTAACAAATGACTGCATGGACCGTCCTCTGCACAGCCCCTGCCTTTGCTTTCTCGCTAGCTGAAGCCCGAGAGAGATTGCTGGGGCAAAGGAGTTACTTGAGGAGTTCTGCATATGGCAGCTGTCGGGGAGCTCCTCCTGCAGGAGCCTTCAAAGGGAGGACCGGGAGATTTTAGCCCGCTAGGAGTAGTTCTGCAGGGCTCCACAGGGAAGCCAGGCACCTGCCTTAATGCCCCAGGAAGTGTCTGGTTTGGGGCAGCCCCGCCCAGACTCAGGTGTTACATGGCTTAGGTATAAGTCACTGCTGTTAATAATAAAAGATGATCAGTTGTAAACTCTTCTGAAAAGAAAAGTCAGACTGGAGATAGGATTATTCCTCTCATTAACTGCCATAATACTCGATTCTCTTACTTCTTAAGCGGGGAAACGGAATAGAGTTCCAACAAGTGTGCAGGGCAGTGAGCTGAATTATATATACACCTGTGAGAACAGGTTGCCCAGGGGAATGCCTTCCCCCTGCCAGTCTCTCGAGAAGCAGACCGTGTGAGCCTGGGCTGTGGTGGATGGAATCCAGATCACTTAGCGTGGCATACCAGCCCCCCGCCTGGGCCCTCCTCTCTAGATGGATCTCTGCCAGTCCTTCATTCACTTTCTGCACCCCTGGTATGCCGACCACGAGCTGGCCGTGCGCCCAGCCTACTCGGCTCACCTGCTCCTGGACCACATCACCGGAAGCTCACCGGGCCCTGTGCCCCACTCTCTTGGAGGACTGAGCTCAGCCCGGCTTGCCCTGACAGCTCGGTATCCCTGACCTTCTCCACACTAACACTGTCCCTGTTTCTCTCTGTCACAGCACCTGGGACTTTGATATTGTTCACTACATCGATGTTCCTTAGCATAGAACTGGAATTTTCTATCCCTAGCGGCAGAGACTTTTCATGTATTTGGAAGGAGGACAGAAAGGAGAGGGGAAAGCACAGACAGGCCAAGGTGTCCTGTGTGTCTGGCTCTGTCACAGCTTTGCTGAGTCATTGCAGGTGACGTTCTTCAGTCCTTCACCCTTTCTTTATTCCATTAGAAAGGAAAGGGGAAAAAAGAACAACAACAACAACAGTAATAATTTTTTTTATTGATTTGTTATAAGGATTAATGAGAAAACATTTGTAAAGGCCCTAACGGGGTTTGGCCCTTGGAAGACATTAAGTAAATGCTAGTTCCTGGCCTGTTTCTCCCCAGGGGTCACTTTGGGCAAAGCAAAATGGAGAGAAATTGATGTGAAAGGAAATAGGAAAAGTGATCCGTAAGACAAAAATCGAAGTTTAACCACTGCCCGTGTTAGGGTAGACCATTTCTGTCCTTGAACTATGAAGCGGGGGGCGGGGGTCATGCTGCGGGTGGGAGACAGTAATTGGGGCATTTTGTGACAGGAGAGGAAAAGATTCGCACTTTTTCGTATCCTCCTCTGGGAAAATTGACCACAGATGTTGTCTCTGTTTCTCAAGGCTGAGCAAAGGAGGGTGTGATTCTCCAGAAAGCACAGATCTGTATCCTTGTCATCCTCAAAGGTCTTACCTCACTTATTAGCACGGGGGGCAGGGCATGGAGATTTAGGATTTCCTATAAATTGTGGATTCAAGCCCTGTGTGGGCTAGATAGTCTGATGCTAGAACACCACTATTTCTGAAAATATCACTCAGTTTGGGTAAAAGAAATGTCTCTGCTGTTACGGAGCAGGTGACCTCGGGCCCGTCTCGCGGCTTCTCGAGACTTCAGTTTCCCCGGCTGTACAGTGGATCCACTATTACTACCCTTGTGTGGTATCAGGAGATTGCTAGAAAGGATCACACTCCAGGATGGGCGGGAAGGCTTCTGGGAAATCTGTGTGTTGTGCAGTCGTCCGTCCTGGTTATCATGGTGACCATCCATCCATCCCCACATCAGGCCTCACCCCGCCCAGCCCCGTGGGGGATTTTTGTCTTGGATTTCGGGATAAAACAGTGCAGCTGAATATCTGATTTATAGCTCAGGACACACAATCTGTGCATGCTATTATACTCGTGTCCTTGAAAGATCCTCCTGGCTTTCGAGAAGGATTAGCACTGTGATGCAGCCCAGAGGAGCCCCTCACAAGAACTTTTGGATCCATGAAGAGCAACATGTCATCGCCCCAGCTGCACGCGTTCCCAGGTGTGGCAGCCTGAAAACCGGACTGCTGTTCCTCACAGCCTGAAATCAGGGTCAGTCCAGTCGGGCCTGGAGTGTTTCTTCCCTCATATGCATGTGCAGACAACCATTCTAGGCCCTCTGAGATCTTCTCTCAGGGAACTCGTGGCACGGTGCATTCCTTAGCTACCGCTGCACCATAACTACCACACTCAGTGGTTTGACACGATACACTGATGATCTGGCACTTCCCACGGGTCCGAAGTCTGGCCTCAGCTTAGCACAGTCCTCTTCTTGGGGTCTCACAAAGCTCCAAGGCTTTGGCTGGGCTTTGGTCCTTTCTGGAGCCCCAGTTCCCCTGCAGGCATTGGGGGTCTCGGGCAGAATGGCGTTCCTGTGGTCGGAGGAGACTCTTACCTTCAGGCTGCGAAGAGGGAGGCAGAGAATTTGTGTGGTCACGGGAGCGGGCGGCCAACCTGTCATCTTTGCCATAATCTGCTGACTAGAAGCAAATCCCCGGACCTGCTGGCTCTTGGAGGGGAGGAAATGATACAAGGGTGTCACCTGAGGGTGGATCGGCCACAGTGGGTACTGGAGACACACAGGGCATTACTCCAAGTAAAGAAATTTTAAAGGACCAGTTTGCCTAACCTGAACTGGTCTGCTTAGAAATGAGAAAAATAAGAAAAGACACTGTGGGGCTTATAAAGCCACACTGGTTGAATGTAAAGGCTCTATCTTTTATTTTTGAGGTGATCCTTCTGCGTTTTCATGTTGAAATGGTTTTCTTCTATAAAATGACAATGATAATGGATATATTTTTATAAAAAATATTCTTGATTGGTCAGGTAAAAAGACAGCAGCCCTGTCATGGTCCCTGTGTGTTTCGTTATTTATTTATTTATCTGTCAGAATTTCACTGATCCATTAAAGTCCCCAATCCAAGCCGATCCGACGTATTCACTTCCCAATTACTGTCCCCTCTAGGGGAGCCGACCGACCCTTTTACATCAGCGCGATCAAAGACAGAAAGCTCTGCATGGTTCCCTCAACTTATTCCCTGGCCAGGAATTTTTTTCTCAGGGCCTGTCCCCAGCATGCAGAGTTTTACTGTACAATTTTTTTTTTTTTTTCTCTGTACAGCTCCAGGCCACAGCAGACAACTCTGAACCGGTTCGATAGGGCCCTCCCCCACACCTCTGTCAGCATTGGAGAGAGAGCGACAGGGACGAAGGCTCTGGTACCTCTTCTCTCCGCCAGAGCTGCTTTGGGAAGGCAGCACCTCCCCTCCTGCCCCCCACGTTAGCACACACCTCTCTTCACGACTCATTGTCTTTGTTTTGTAGTCACTGTGAACACAGCAGACTGTGCAAGGTGCTAAAATGTGGGTTCGGGAAGCAAAAAGGAAGGAAAAGATGACTTACTCGGGATGACAAGCACAGAAGATTACTTACAAGCGATGTTACCTGAGCAGCGTTTTACAAACGGGGTGGGATTTTAAGCAGCCGATGTAGCGAAGTGGGTGTTGGAGGTCATTGTGGGCGTTGAAGCCAGATGGTGCAAAGCTCCGGAACAGTCTTTCTCCTGCGTGCCTTTGCCCACTCTGTGTCTTTTGCCCTCAGTGCCTTTCCCTGGTCTAGTCCCGCTGGTGAATACCATAATCGACTCTCCCGAGGCAGCTCAGACAACTCATCAGGACACCCTCCTTTGCATCCAGAGCATGGGGTCATGCTGTCCCAAGTCTGTAATTGCAGTCTCCCTTGCTAGACCGAGCACCTAGGGGCCAAGGTCCATTATTTGTGTTTTCACCCCCAGTGCCTGGCCTTGCCTGACACCCATATCCAGGTCTGGATGAGTAAATAATGGACGTAGGGGGATTAGGCCCTTGCAACTTGGGTGTAAGCTGTCGAAGGAGATGTAGCCAGGTATGGGGGCCTGGGGGTGGCAGATGTGATCAGACCTCAAGTGTTTCCATGCAGTCATTCATTTTCTTCCTCAACCAGAGGTGTCACTGTCCCCGAACAAGATGGTGACACCATCATATCTCTGACTTAGGGTGAATCACTTCATCAGGAGAGTAAAACAGGGCCTCGAGCCTACACCTTCTATGGCCCCGTGAGTCCACGAAGTGAAGCTGGAAGTTTGCCAAAGAGCGTCTGCGCTCTCTCCCTGTCGCCTGCTCCCGTTCTCTGGCTGCTTTGGGTTTCAATGCTGGGTTTCTGTGTTTTCAGGGCGTTTCTTCATGTTCTCCTTTTGGGCGGTGATACAGATGGGAGGCAGCTCAGGGTCATGTTGAACCACTTGGGACATGCCGCTCCTGGCCTGCGCTTCACCCATCCACTGCCTGGCTTTGCCTGGTCCCTTCTGGCACTCTGACTTTCCCACAGGCGTCCTGGGGTTGAGCAAGAAGTCCTCGAGTGAGGATCAGACTCCTTAATGCCCTTCTGCGTAGAACTGAAAAAAACAGAGCTTTTGATTTAAATATTGCTATCTTCCAGGAGCTTTAAAAGCCTTTAGGATACTGGGTCATTTTAAGGATTGTGAAGGAAGTAACGTGTATTTCAGGAGGAAAGTGTGATGTCTCCTTACTGAAGGCTGGCTTTCTTGCTTGGATATTCTGCCAGTAGGGGTTATCTGGGTCAGACCGAGAAGGCCAGTTTTGTAAGCCATGAAATAGAGGCAAACCCACCCGAGATCCAAATGCTGAGCCCATGGTGGAGTGGGGAGTGCCAGCATCATGCCAGACACCAAGGCTCTGGGTAGGCCAATACGTATCTGTTGAATGAATGAATGAATTTCTGCTGGAGACTCTCTAAGGAGGAAAGCAGAAGAGACCCTGGTTTTAGAATGAAGAACATACAAGTAAAAACCCCAGGCCTGCTGTATATATACCAAGTACTCTTTGTGCATGGGCAGTCTCCAAAACGTTTCTGATTCCCTGTTTTCTCATATGTAAAAATGAGAAAAATAAAATGTTTTGCAAGGCTATCTTACAGGGAAATGTATATGAAAGTACCTTGTCATCTATGAAGTGGGATATAAATTAAAGGGCTGATTATAAACATACTCACTGTATCTTATTATCTCACACTTTATTATGGGTATTTCTGAATATGCCTTTTTCCCCAAACTAGATTTAAAGTCCCTAGAGGTCAGGGACCTTGTTTCCGAGCCTAAACCCATGGTGACCATCTCACCCAGAGCTCAGAGTGGCAGTGTGTCATCTCATAAGAACATGTTTTACATCTAGGGAAATTAAAGAGAAAATTTGAAAATACCTCATCCTAGGAGATCTGGGACACACGCGTAACTCTGTGTCCCTGAGGGGGCCTGGTATAGTGCCATAATCTAAATGAAGATTGGTGGAATTACAGTATTATATAATTGTACAAAAGTGCCACATTTCTTGACTCCCTGGCATGCCTCAGACACCCTGCTGGAGACCTTACCTATATGTAATCCTTGTAGCAATCCCACAGAAAAGAAACATCCACTCTGTTTTATAGCTGAAGTACCTGAAAGGATCAGAAAGGGTAAGGAACCTTCCGAAGGTCACACAGCAGGTAAACCAAAGAATAAAAGCTAAGCCAGCGTATTTGATTTTTAAAGGTCCTTGTTCCTCCCTTGGCCTCTCTAAGGGTCACAGCTCCCCCATGCAAAGGGCAGTGGGAGTGGATAAAATGCTAAGAATGGGTCAAGGACATCTGTTTCTGGAATTAATTCTGCCTAGTTCCTTTCCATCTCCCAGCTCTGGTCTGACTGACCTGGTTTTCTGATCAGTTGGGTCCTGCACTTAGATCTCAGAGGGGTCTCGGAGTCTTTTGTGGACACATGCTGATCGCAAACAGGGGAGAGCATTTCACCCACCTGGCCTTTTCGAAGGCAGCGGCCAGTCTGGTCTTGGCCTTGTCCAAAAAGGGATTTCCTGAAATACACAGACACTAGCCAGCACGAGTTTGAATTTGGGCAGAAAAAAGAAAGTAGGGAAGAAACCAAGTGTCTGCCTGGGTCTAGTTGGGGATGAATACTAGAGAAGGAAGGAGGCAATTTTTTACCTTCAGTGATCATTGTGTTTCCATCAGGAGTGGGATGACCTTCTCAGAAAGGAGATAGAACCCTGATTAGAGACCGTCAGAGCTGACTAGACACTGGATTAATGGGGATTTGATAGATTTCTATAAAGAGCACTTGAAGGTAGAATTCTTGGGCCAACACAAAGATATTTTTCCAAACTTCAAAGACTATGCACTGAGAGAATTTCTGGCCCTAGGAAGCTGATATTGGACATAATTCAGGGTGCAGAGCACGCAGGTAAAGCTACCTCAGGTAAGGCGGGAAGTCTTGGAAGGTGCTTTTGTTTCCTTTTCTTCCGCATTCCAAGGACAGCATCAAATATGGAAACAGTTGGTTTGTTCTAGCAGGTCCCCATGGGGAACAAATGGTTCTTTGTTTTTATTAAGCCTCTACTTGCAGATTCTTCCCTGATTGCCTTTACTTCCCATCTGATTTGGAAAACATTGCTTTTTCCCTGCATTTTTCACATCAAGTTAATATGCATCTGTCACAGTGTGGGAAGCCCTGAGCCCGCTGCTCAGGATCAAACCCCAAACGTAGCAGTCTCGGTGGGCTAAATGGACCCTCACAGGGCAAACATTTGTTGGGGGAGAGCCTGTGATAGGGTCCTGAGAAATCAGAGATACTCAAGTGATTATTTACTTCATTGTCTCCCAGTCTGAAATCCTGCATTTCCTGTGATGCGCAAATATAATGAATCCCCAAAACTATGTTCACATTTTCACCATGCTTTGTTGTTGTTCTTGTTGTTTGGAGCCCAGACAGAAATCATGCTCTCTCCTTCTTTTTTTTTTTTTACATTTTATTTATTTATTTGACAGACAGAGATCACAAGTAAGCAGGGGGGGGGGGGGGGGGGGGGTTGGGCGGGAAGCAGACTCCCCGCTGAGCAGAGAGCTGATATGGGGCTCCATCCAAGGACCCTGAGATCATGACCTGAGCCAAAGGCAGAGGATCAACCCACTGAGCCACCCAGGCGCCCCATGCTCTCTTTCTTAGGCTGCTTTGCTTTGAAGTGAAATTTCTCAGCTCCCCGTGGCCACCCCGGATGGCTCTCGCTTGTCCCGGTGAAGAAAGCCAGGAAAAGAAATTATGCCTTAGTAAGTGCTGCGCAACAGACAGGATCTCTCCTCTGTCGGGCTCTTTCTGATCTCCCTCACCCAAAGGGTGGTCAGAGGTTCTGTGACTCCGTTATACGTTGTGTCCATCTGTGTTACAGTTAGCTTTTTGTACATCTTGTTTCCCCCACTACACTGTAGATACTGAGGACAGAAACTGGTCACTCTGAGCCCCCAGGTCCTAACACAGGGCTTGTCAATAGTCCTGGCTCAGTGAATGGTGGAAGTTTATAGAGAGGGAGGATCAGAAATATATGTAAGTCAAGTGTGTGTATGTGTGTGTGTGAGAGGGAGAGAGAGGGAGGGAGGGAGAGGGGGATTTATAAGGAATTAGTTCATGAGCTTACAGAGTCTGAGAAGTCCCACGATCTGTAAGCTGGAGTCTCAGGAAAGCTGGTGGTGTCACAGCAGTCTGAGTCCGAGGGCATCAGAACCAGGAGTGCTTATGCTGTAAGTCCCAGTCCAAGGGCAGGAGAAGACCAATGTCCCAGCTCAAACAGGCACAGAAGGAGAGAGAATGCCTTGCCTTCCTCTACATTTTTGCTCTGTTCAGGCTGTCCTTGGACTGGAGGAGACCCTCCTGTCTTCCAGAGGGCGGTCTGCTTTCTTCAGGCTACTGATTGAAAAGCTGATACTTCCCGAAATATGAGAACAGACATACCTAGAAATAATGTTTATCCCAATATCTGGATCCTCTGTGTCCCAGTCAAGTTGACACATAAAATGAACCATCCCTATAAGCAAAAGAAAGGAAAAGGTTAGTGAAATCCTGCAAGAGCTTCTGGGTTAGTGGGGCCACCTCATTTTGTAAGTTAAACAACAAGGTCTCCTAGAGCTTGCCTGCCTGGAAGGTAATGCTACCTAAGCTTTGTTCTGTAGGTGTTAAGGGCTTCCTGCTTCCTCTCGTATTTGCTACCTAAGGTGAGAAGGATGGAAGGAGGAGGAAAGTGTATGAATGCAACAGTGTTTTCTTGTTCCTCCTCCTTCTGTATGTGCGCTGACCAGTATAGTCTCCACTAGCCATATGCAGCTACTGAGCACCTAATGTGTGGCTAGTCAAAATGGAGAGGTGCTGTAAATGTAAACCACACACCAGATTTCCACATCTTACAACAGCAACAATAAAATGTGAAATAGGTTACTGATAATTTTCTATATTGATCACATGTCGAAATGTTACTACTTTGGATACATCAGTTTCCATTAAATGCATTTGTAAAAGTCCACCTGTTTCTTTTCACCTTTTTAAATGTGGCTACAAGAAAATTTCAAATTCTCTCTCGAGCACGCTTCCTATTTCTTCTGGACAGCGCTGCCCTAGGTCATCCATCCCAGGCCCCTTGGCGTCTCAAGCTTTGACTCGTCTCCCACCTGCTGCCCCTCCTGTCCTCTCGTTCTCCAGCTTGTGGTAACTTCCTCGTGCCACATGTCAGTGGCCAGATCCTTAGGCCCCCAGGGTTCCTGTCTCTGTGCCTTATAGCTCAGAGCAGGCTGGCGGAAGGTGATCTGAGTTTGAGGTCAGATCTAACCTTGAGTCCAAACTCTGCCACCGATTAGCCGCTGAACCTTGGGAAGGTCAGCGCTCCTCCTTGAATGATGGATTCCTCTTGTTTAAAATGAAAGTCATGGGGCGCCTGGGTGGCTCAGTGGGTTAAAGCCTCTGCCTTAGGCTCAGGTCATGATCTCAGGGTCCTGGGATCGAGCCATGCATCAGGCTCTCTGCTCAGCAGGGAGCCTGCTTCTGCCCCCCCCGCCCCAACCTCCCCTGCCTGCTTCTCTACCTGATTGTGATCTCTGTCAAATAAATAAAATCTTAAAAAAAAACAAAAAACAAACAAACAAAAAAAAACGAAAGTCACAGGACTCCTGGGTGACTCAATTAAGCACCCAACTCTTGATTTCAGTTCCGGTTCTGATTTCATAGTTTTTGAGAGCAAGCCCAGTGTCGGGCTCCCTGCTCAGGACAGAGTCTGCTTGAGATTCTCTCTCACTCTCTATCTGCTCCTCCTGCTCACTCTTCTCAAATAAATAAATCTTTAATAAAATAAAATGAAATGAAGTGAAATGAAATAAAATGGAAGTAACAATAATACCCTCCTTCTCTCATAGAGTATAAAAATCAGAGTCCATATGACTGTGCTTTGTAAGTACCAAAATAGTGTGTACCTGTTAATATTACCAGTAATTATGTTTTAGTTTTTCTATCATAATCATTTATGGTCATTATTCAACCCCTGCCTACAGCCCCCTGAATTTAGACCACTTAGTTCACTTCACTGAGCATCTGGTCATCAGTAAAGTAAGAGGATGGACTGGGCATCCCTCAACACAGAGGACATTAGGTTGGGAAGCAAACCACCAAATCTTAACTTGCCCTTCAGATCATTTCATGTGTCTTCTCTGGGGCAGCCTGGATAGAGGACTCCTTGTACTAATGGTCATGATCACAATGAAAAA
>NW_019154093.1:26038165-26106426 GCF_002288905.1 Enhydra lutris kenyoni | reverse complement strand
AAAAAAAAAAAAAAAAAAAAAAAAAAAAACTGTGTAAGTATATACATGATAAAATCAAAATCTTATATAGCTCTGAGAATTTAAGTTTTGCATACAACATTTTTTTTTGGCAATAGGAAGCTTTATTTTTACTCTCAAACTGCTCGCTGCTCAGAGATGGCAGAAGTCCTTATAAGTACTCCACATCCACGTACAGCAGAGTGAAATTTAATGCCCCCACCCCCACTTCGGAGAAAGGGAGATCGCACTTCATACTTTGGGAGACACCCAAAGGTTGTCTGGCACTTTGGTGGTCCTGAAACAATTTGGTCTGATTTCTTGCTGGCTTCGGATACTGAAAGCCTTGTGAAGTTGATGGCTCAAACCCCTGTGGCTGAGGGTAGGACAGAAGGTGGGCTGGGACATGATTTGGAATGGATGGACAGAGTACGTGCTCCAGGTCTTGTCAACAGGGGGAGTTGGTCCTAGGTGGAGACGGCAGCTGCCCAAGTGGGTAGATGCTGCTTTGGTGGCCCTCATCTGCCCATGATACCAAGTCACCACTCTGGAACCACAGCTGGGTCTCTTTCTGGGCTCCTCCATGGAGTCACTGGTGTGGATGACCTTCTTGCTGATGGGGACCTTGTAGTCTCCCCGGATGGTGCTGGGAGTGGCTGCATCCAACCTGGTGTATTATATCTTGACCTTTGAGGTATGGGCCATGCTGGGGCCTTCCCAGACCATGGATGCTGTCTGGTGCCTGCGGACCCTCATCTCTACCAGCTTGAAGAGCCACTGATGCACCCTATCTAGTTTCGCCATCACTGGGGTCCGCTCCTGGGTCTAGATGGGCCCACCTGATCTGGAAGTGGGCTTGACTTTGGGCCCCAGGCCAGGGACTGAGTGCAGAGAGGAGAGCACCCTGACCAGCAGAGCCCGAGGGAGGATGGGAGGGAGTGTTGGGGGGGGGCACTTAAGACATTGTTGATTTGACATTTCCACCACACTTTGAAGCAAGTCTTTGTGTAAGTAACCCAAGTTTGCAGATGACTAAAGGGAGACACCTGATGATGAGTGATGCCTCAGGGTCACCTGTGTGTAAGGTGGGCGCAGGGATGTGAACACAGGCTCTCACCCTCTCCTGTACATCATGTTATATCTGATGCAACAAGTAGATAAACAAATGTCCTTTTAGCTAGTTGCCTTGTCACTTCTACCTCTCTTAACACCCTGGCTTCTGTGCAGGGTCTCCCTCAAGAAGATCCCTGGGGTTCCCCCAGTTTTCAGCACAGCACCACACTTGGAAGGCTGCAGCTTTTTTCTCCAAAAGATCCCTCACTGAAGAGCCTAAAAGAACTCTGAGTGTTTTCATTGACTTTTCTGATCTTCCAACTCAAGTTAAAAGCATCATTTTGCTTCACTGTCAGTCAATTTCACTTTTGTGAGAATTTTAAAGATGTATAAGCCCCTAAGGTGACAGTCCCAGCCTGATGCTGTCACGCTGAGCTGTGTCATATTGAATTCTGTCACTGAAGAGAAACAAAATGAAATGCACCCAGGTGTAAAATTCCAGGCCTTGTTCATTCTTATCAATACCAGATTAGAATGGCAGAGTCTAATATTATGAAATTGATATGATGAAGATTGATGTTTTAACTTTAATGGGCTGGTAGCAAAATGTATCATTTGTATATTCATGTATTCATATACATGCACAGACTGTGAAAAGGATTTCCTTTGGCCCCATTTTATAAAAAATTTTAACTATTTTTTTTAATTGGTAATTAGACTTGTTGAAATATACGTACTGCCTTGTTAACCTAAAAATAAAAGAAACAGTTATTTCATCAGCAGAATGGGTTTATGTGGGAAGAGCAGAGACTTGCAATTTGAGACACAGGAGCTAGGGCAAAACCATAGGCAAGTCTGGAGAACAGAAGAGAAGATCTTTTATGACAAAAAGGGGAAGTTGAGAGAAGTTTTTTGTTATAAACAAAAAGTCCGTTGGACTAAACCAGAATTCCAAAGTATACTGGCTTTTCATTGCTTGAGTTGTGATGATCTCATTGGCTGGGCTGTTGCTGGGCAAGAAGAAAAACCTTCCTCTCTTGTGGTTCCCCTTGGGAACTCAAATTACCTTGATTGCTGCTGAGGTCTCTTAGCGGTAGTATACGAGAGCGCCCCCTTCTGGTCTCCCGACTATGTTTAGAACGAGGTTTTTTTGTTTGTTTGTTTGTTGTTGTTTTTTTTGGTTTTTTTTTGTTTTTGTTTTTTTTAAAGATTGTATTTATTTGACAGAGAGAGACAGCAAGAGAGGGAATACAAGCAGGGGAATGAGAGAGTAAGAAGCAGAATTTCGGCTAGCAGAGAGCCGCATGTTGGGCTCGGTCCCAGGACCCTGGGATCATGACCTGAGCTGAAGGCAGATGTGTAAGGACGGAGCCACCCAGACCCCCCTAGAACAAGGTTTCCTTTATTCAGTGTCACATTATCCTTTGCCATCCTTTTGAAAGCCAGTGAATTTGTTTGCAACCACATGGTGTTTTCATCAAAGAGTGATGCGTCTTTTGTTTGAGATGAACTTTCATATGCATGTGTGTATGTGTGTGTGCCTGTGTTTGCGTATATATTCTTACAGTGTTCTTCAAAATGCAGACTATTTTTTAAGACAGCAAATTAACAAATGAAGCCTTTGGTGTATCACACATGAGATACAGTAGTCTAGGAGCCATGAGGCTTTTATAACACTTACTAAGTAATTGCTATCCCTCAATCTCTGCCCCCCCCCGCCCGCCCCAACAAGTGGGATAAGCAAGCTCCTGCTCACTTCACCTACAAGACACAGTCTGTAATGTTTTATTTATTACTTAGAGTTTTATCATTATCTAGTCCAGTAGTTCATTCTCAAGTGTTTTATGGCAGAAAAATATCAGATGACCGTCCTTTCCTATTGTCCTTTTCAAGTATGGTTTGGTTATGTTTTAACATCATAGCCACAGACACTGTTCTCTCAGATAGTAATGGAAGTGCTATGTCTTTAAATTACACAATAATGACTCTAGCAACACAATGCTTATTAATATTAATACTAGTGCTAATGAGAGCAGCTACCAAGGGTCAAGTTTTTAAGCACCGGTTCAGATAGTTTTGTTTTTTGTTTTTTTTTTTACCTTTCCATTAAATCTTCACGGTAATCCTAAAAGTTAGACATTATTATCTCAGTTCTCTTAATGAGGAAACCAAGGCTAAAGGAGGTTAAGTCATTTGGCTAAGGTCACACCATTTGTAAGAAGCTAAACGGAAATTTCAGTTTGGGTCTCTTTAGTCCAAGTGATGAGGCCTTTCTGTAATCCTATAAATACCTTTTCTTATGAAATTGTGTTATGCTTCCATTCCAATAGAACAGGCGTGTTGACATAGTGCCTGGTATGTGCAAGGGGGAGGTACAGGATGCAGGCTTAAAGACCAGAGGAGAGGAACAACAGAGAGCCGTTGAATTAAACAATGGTAAGAGAGCAGTAGTGTTGTGATCTAGGTATTATCTACATTGGTTTCTCCCTAGTGTTATGTACGTGGGTTTCTTGCACTTTGCAGTTGCTGGTTATCCAGTAACAGTAGTCAAAGTTCAAGAGCAGATTAAGGTCAAATAAAGCAGCAAAATGTTAGCTGTCAGATTTGTTCAGCTCAGTGATGGGAGATGTGAGTTATATTACAGGGTGGTCCTCTTTGCTCGCAAAACAAAGGTGTGAAGTAGAATTGAAGCTGACCGCCAGGCATCCATCTTCCCTTGTGATTAGGTAAAGGGCATTATTGACAGCAACAAGCACACCCTGCCGTGGAGGGACAGTTGTCAGTAGAAGGTTTTATGACTGCTAATACCCACCCAGCTTCAGTGTAAAGTACAAACTTCCCCTAGTTCATTTGACTGTCTTTACAGAGGGAGAACATGTATTTAAACAGAAACAAAACAAAACAACAAAACAGTGTGTTTATAGCATAAGATTTGGGGTTGGGCTTTCTGAGTGTTGCTTAAAAATATGGATGTTCAGTAAATGCTGGTCTAGTGAATAAAAACCCAGTCCAGAAACACTGAGTGCAATAATGCCAGTTCCGGGTGGAATCCCTCAGAACTCTCATCCTGGGCATTCCTTTGGTTCATTCTGCCATTTATCTCCTAGTCTCTTATTCAGCTTGCTCTGTTCAGTTAGCTGCCGTGGGACCCTCACTCTGTGCCAGGCCCTGGGTGATGTGCTGGGCATCAGGAGAGAAGTTTCACAGGGTTCTGCCATCTGGAGCTCACCTTCTCAAGGGAGGACCTAGCAGTTGAATTGTTTTTCCTGTATGGCCCCAGCAATACCCTGTGACCCTGTGAATTCCTCTCCAAAGCCCAAGGTGAACTCAGAATTCCTGGTAGCCTTAATGATCCTACCCTCTGTAACCCTCCAGCTCACTGAATTGCAGTCCTGCCTAGGTGAGGACATGGCTTTAGAATCAAGCAGTCCTAGATTTGAATCTCTCTCTTGCCATATTTGAGCTCTCCATCTTTTGCTCTTGTCTCGTCTGGGCCTCAGTTTCCTCATTTGTAAAATGGGGATGAAAATTAATAAAGAGGGATATCATGAAAACTAGAAAAAGGAAATGCAGTGAAGTCACTTGTCACAGTACCTGCCTTTAAAGAGCACTCACGTAAGAGTGAACTCGTTATTTTAAGGAAATGTACCGAGTGTTTATCATGTGCCAGATTCTGTTTCGGAGGCTTCCACTACAGAGATGATTGAGATGCCTGTGGGTGTAGTGTATAATGCTATCAGTAAGTGGTGTTAGAGGATGGACGCTTAAGGAGATGGCTCCTGCAGGGTAAGAAGGAGTAGGCAGGGGAGAACATCACCAAGATTGTTGTTGCTGGCTAAGGGAACGATGTGGTCCATGGCATCTAGACAAAAGGCCTCATGAGGCCTGACCATATCTGTCGTTCTCTGCCATTCCAGGGCCAGTTGCCCAGACCTACATTTCTGTGCTGACTTCTGTGGAACTGAGGAAGGCCATTCTGCTGCTCAGGGTTGTTGACATCTCTTGGGAGCAGCCTCTGACCAGAGACTCCGGAAGTTAGTGTATAAATACCCCAGCTCCTTCACCCTTTGGGTCGGATCATTCTAAGGTTCTATGTTTATCTTGCTTTATATTTTTTGGTATTTTGGTGTCATCCCTTTTCATCAGCTACCTTCCCTTTCTTCGATCACCTCCTCACTCCCCTGAAAGGGCTTCCTGCCTCTCCCATGTCACTTACTTGCCCTGGAATTCTCATTCCAGGAGTTGGAGGGCAACTCAAACTAAGACAGGAAGTATTTTCCCAGCTTGGTTTCCAGGAAGGTCGTGTGTCTGTCTCAATGTCTTTGACCTTTGTAGACACTTTCTCACACAACCAGACCAAGTCCTCCATTAACGTGCTTCAAACTGTGGTTTTACTGAACTTTGAAGAATCAAGCCCTTTGAGACATAAATATATACTTCTTTCCTGAGACTCAAAGCCTTGCCTGAGGAAATAAATGTCTAACAAATGCATGTTAGGCTCCATTTGGAAAGAGAGAGCTGTAAAATAATTCATTAAATTGTGTTTATAAATGGACATAAAGTTTTCTCTGCTTTTCCTTTGGGGACAGCTCATGAATTGAAGATCCGAAACTTTTATCCATCTGTATTTCCATGATATCTGGAGCAAATAGCATTTCCTAATAAAAATAAGAATGGCTGGACGCCTGGGTGGCTCCGTTGGTTGGGCGTTTGACTTCCGGTTTCGGCTGAGGTCATGATCTCAGGGTCGGGGGATGGAGTTGAGTCAGGCTGTGCACTGGGCGTGGGGTCTGTTTCAGACTCTCTCTCTCCTTCTCCCTCTGCCCCAACCCCCGCTCACGTGCATGCGTACACTCTCTCTTATAAATAATTCTATAAAAAAATAATAAGAATGGCTGTCATTAGAGAGCCCAGTGTGTGTAAGACATCTTACACACAGAATGCCACTGAGTCATTACAGTGCCTGTATCTGATCCAGGAGACTCACCAGAGTCAAAGGAGAGGCTTTCTGACTTTTGCAAACATCTACACGTTTCCCTGTTTCTACTCCCTGCCTCTTGATAGATTCCCTTGCTTGGGACTCTGTTCGGAGCTGTAGACACGGCCCAGTGAAAGAACCACAATGACCAGGGTTTCAGAAGCAAGACAAACAGTGTGAAAGTCAGACCTGAGCTTTGACACCCTGTTTTGAGGTAAAGAAAGAACCAGGAGCCCCACAGGCTGACACACAAGATCAGCCATTTGTTTTGTGAGAGGAACTACAAATGGGAAGAGACGGGCCTGGGGGCTGAAATTTTAACTTGAGTACAAAGGAGTGGGAACAATAGGCATGATGATGTTGAAGTCTCTTGCCTTTTGTCATAGGCTCTTAGACTGTACCCATGTCACAGGTCTTACTGACAAGGCAGCCGGAGTTAGGAACCCAGGGAGCTGGAAATAGAACCCACATCTTTTGACAGCGAAGCCTGGCTGGTCTCTGCTTGGACGGAGGTACCGTTTCCTCCAGGCTGGAGAAAGGGTGCTGATGGAAGAGCGTATTTCCTACTGCTTTGCCTCTGGTTCCCTTAGCTAAGCATCTCTTCCTTTCCCTCTCCCTCCTCCCCTCTCCCAGCCTCCCCCTGCTTTCCCCCAAAGCCTTTCTAACAAGCTCTTAGTTACCTAAATTAGAGAACAAAACCCGCTTCCTGCTAACCCCTTTGGACTTCAATTAAAGACATATTCAAATGCGTTCCATGCTCTAGCGCCATCAGCACTAAATAGCACATAAGCACTTTTGCAGGGCTTAATGTAAACTTGTTGAAAAATGTACATTATTTTTCATTGACTTTAAATTGGATAAATGCTCATGGAAAAGAATAAAGTGAATTGGTATTGGAGAGAGCATTAAGACAGAGAAAGAGAAGTGCCAATAAAAACATGTGGTTTCTAAATGGAGAGCCACTAATTTCTCTTTGCACAGCCATTTGGTGTGTGCTGTTTGGATGTACTTGGAGATACCGTACATATTAATGAAATTAGGTGGTAAGTCAGCATGCAGGAGACACAAGCCTTGTGCAAACACCTTGGCTTTGAGATCAGGCGGTGTTGGGTCAGCCACTTTGTCATTGCTTGAACTTGAGCAAGAGGGTCTGGCTCTTCCCGGGCTCAGGGGTCACATCTGTAAGGCCAGAGGGGTAATACCTAGCTTCCGGGGGGCTGTGAACTTCAGACAAGAAGTGTGTGGACGTGTCCTGTGGTTTCTGACAAACTGGAGATGCACAGTTGCTCTGTTTCCAGATAAGCAAGCAGCTGATGTCTTAGGCAAAAGACTCTGACTTTGGGGCGATAAGGGGAGAACCTTCCTATCCCTGTTTGCCCCTTAACTCAGCCCGGTGAGGATAGGGACTGTGCCGCTTTTGTTCTCTACTCTCCTCAATGCCTACAGTGATTTCGCTTTCTAGGGACTCTGCCTCTCCTTAGACGGTGACACAAATTCTCCTTTGTGTTGGGTGTAGGGGACATCTCCCCCACCCCCACCGCCCTGTGCTTTACGGTAACGGAGGGATGCCACAGCAGTAAGAGAATACACGAAGGGTCCTGATGCCTTCAGAGAGGGGTTTCTTTTCTCTGACATTCCATTAACACCCTCAAATGGGCGGGCTTTAATTTCCCACCAAGCAGCCTTATTTTGAAAAGGTGAGAAGCTCATATGAGAAATCGTTTCAACCATCTTTTTCTCTCTGCATGGAAAGCTCTTTAAAATTAGTGTTGCCATTTGTATTTTCGTAGGGGTGGGGATTGAAGAATAACTGCCATCTTTCAAAGCCTTCTAGGCATGGATTTGATCACAATGAATGAAAATCTACTTTGGTAAAAAGCGCATGGCAAGAATAAGTAGCATGTTGACCTCAATCACAAATGCTAATTCAGCTTTTATTTGCTGCCTGTGTATTCCACGAAATTCTTTACCTATGTCTTTCCTGATCTACAGAGACAATTCCGGCAAAGCCTTTATCCATCTGCACCATACATAGAAGGAAACTGAGGCTTCATTTTTAAAAATTTATTATTATTATTTTTTAGATAGAAACTGAGGCTTTAGGAAGCTGGGATGGCTTCCCTGTGATCATATGGTCAAAGAAGTGCCCAGGTCAAGAATCAGACTCTGGTGATTCCAAGTCTAGGTCTTTCCCCTTAATGTTGCCGGTCAGGCTGATCTTACAGACCAGCTAATTCCAACACTAGGCATGTCCCTAGGCTGTTGTTTTCATTTCTTGTTCTATGGAACCTTCAGTCTATGGAGGTGCCTCAAGAGTCAGGAGGTCAAGAGAGAGCCTAAGTCAGTGGCACCCAGTACCCCCTACTTCTCTTTAACTGTGTGTTACCGTTTTTTTAGACTTGTTTTTCCAAGTGCTATTTCATTTGGGGGGGGGGGATATATATATATATATATCCCCCCCACCAAAGCAGTGCTCTGAGAAGGCAAGCCAAATCTTGCAAGGCATGTCTCCTTGTCTATACCAATTGTCCAGAACCAGAACAGGTTGCATAATGTCCTTCAACAAACAGGCATTGAAACACAGAGATGAGAAACACCAACGTGGGCTTGGGTTGGAATGGAGACTGTGCATCCACTTGCAAAAGCCACTGAACACAGTGAGCTCTGCCACTGATGAATCCCTTGAGGGCCTTTATTCGCTGTCAGATGGAAGTTGTGCGAAGATCCCACTGGTCAGTTGGTTCTTGGTCACCTTTGCTTTCACTTGGACACTTGGGCCTGGGTGTCCTTCTGCTGCCATTGACCCAGTCGTGTGTGCCACTGACAATAGGAACATGGGCAGCAAGGTGACAACCAGTCTCTGGAGTGACCGGTTCCCATCTCAGCAGGGCCTCCTGGCTCCTGGTCTCAGGCAGCGGGTCCCCACTCGGATCAACCGTGCACCTGTACATCAAGCCCCAGGTTTAGCTTTCCTTGCCTGCGGGGAACTTGCAGGCTGGTAGGAAGAGACAGATGCCCGTGCAAAGCTTAGCGGAGAAGCAGAGAAGAGGGGAATGGGAAGTGAGAGGGAACTGCCAGGTTTAATAAACGTTTACCTCATGGAGAAAGAAGGGTGAGATCTAGAACTGTTTGATTTTTTCCAAATCTTGGAATTGTCAGCAGTTGTGGGGCAAGTGATTCTGTGTGGCTCTGGCTGGGGGAGATGAGGCTCTTTCCCTGGGCTCCTTTGTAACCACTGTTTCTTGTGTCTGAGTCCATCCCTGCTTTACCCTCCCAGCCTGCTCCTCCCCATTTCACCCACTTCGCAGACAGACGGCAACTTTAACCCCCTTTCCTTCCAGATCCCCTCCTGCGGGCCATCCTAATACGCATGTGCTTGAATTGATGGCTGCCTGACCTCCCTCTTTGTAGTGGAAGATGATAGTAAGCGAGGACTGTGCCTGGGGAACGAGTGAATGACAGAAGCCAGAGCTCTGAAAGTGAGTTAAAGTTAGCTATGGGAAGCCTGGATTTTGGACATCAGCCTGAAAGCAATAGGGTGTTTCTGAACTTACTAATGGAGGGGAATTACATGATCTGATTTATTTAAAAAAAAAAAAAAAAGATTTTCCAAACTGTGAAGTGCTTATCCAAATGGAGGGTGTAGCTATTTTTTCTTTTTGAAGCCTGCTGTTCAGAATTAGTATTTCAGTGAATGAAAGCACCCCCCTTCAATTTCTGATCTTGATTCAACTGGTAATTCAGTGGTTAATTCCACTTCATCCCCAGTGAATGCAGGTAGAGGGATCCTACTTATAGACCTGGCCTCTCTTTGCATTTCAATGGGTTCCCAAGCAGAACTGCCAAATTCCGGTGCGTTATTAAAATGGGCCGCACACCAACAAA
Organism: Enhydra lutris kenyoni; assembly: GCF_002288905.1. Taxonomy (NCBI): domain Eukaryota; kingdom Metazoa; phylum Chordata; class Mammalia; order Carnivora; family Mustelidae; genus Enhydra; species Enhydra lutris. The sequence continues at coordinate 26,096,513 of NW_019154093.1, read as the reverse complement.
AATCTCTCCTCATCAAAAATTCAGAAAAATAAAATAAAAAGATGTAAGGCCACATCTTCAAAGGATTCAACCTGACCCCCTTGTATTTTTTTGTGTATGCGAAGTATATTTTTTTGCACCTGCAGGCATAGTCTCTATAAGCCAACTATAGCCTCCAAATTGCTGATGCTTAAAAAAAAAAAAAAAAAATCTGCCTTTCAAATTCAGCCCAGAAACCCAGCAATGAAACCAGGATGGGTGGAGGGCTGCCTAAAACTATTTATAGGAATATTGGGGGAGATAATTACTACCTTGTGGCTTGTTCTGAAATACCTCTGTTTGGCAGAAATATGTGTACCGCACATCATATGGAAGGACCTCCTTAAAGAAGGCAGACTACTTTAAGTTGTGACAGTGGTAGCCTGAATGCCTTCCTTTTCCTTAACCTCACTTTCCCATCAGTCTGTCGAAGATGCTTTGGAAATTCCTTAACCTCATTTTCCCATCAGTCTGTCGAAGATGCTTTGGAAATTCCAACTGCGGTCACTCATGTATTCCTTCATTCATGCATTCCTCTTTCCTCTTAAGTTTCATTGAATTACCTTATCGAGTATCTCCCAGGTCTCAGGCTCTGTGCTAGGCTCTGGATTCAGCGGTGAATGCAGAGACCAGCCCTATTCTCCTGCATCTTCCAACTGAGTGTGGAAGACAGCCCGCCGATGGCCATTCAGATCATTCATGGCAGTCAGGATGAGAGTTTTCAGAGAAAATGCAAGTCTTTCTACCAAGGAAGTTGCCGTGAGGGCAGGGAGTTTTGTTTGTCTATGATGAAGTTCCATTTCTCTTAACAGTGCTGGCATGGATTCTTCATGAATTTTGAAGCCTAGGGTATATTCTCAGAGGATATATGAGAGGGTCCTAATGCCGGTGGAAAAGTCCAGGCAAGTGGACTTGCCCAGGGAAATGACACACAGGGTGAGACTGAGAGTGACATCAAGTCGGCTGGTTAAGAAAGGGCACACAGAGGGGATGGAGAGTGGTCTGGGAGAGGAAAGAGTTTGTGAGAAGACCCTCCAGGAAGGTGGCCGCATGCCCTTGAGGCACTGAGTCATGGCTGGAGTCTTCAAGAAGGGTGAAGAGTGAATCTGCAGGCGTAGGCAGGAGCCGGGTCACGTGGCATGTTGAAGGTAGCAGCCAACATGAGAAAGAACGGAAGGCTTCGGGTCTGGGATAGTCCTGCTGCCGGACTCCAGGAAACTCTGCTTCATGGTGGTATCATGTGCGCTGGGAGTGGCTCCTGGGAGGATTTGCAACGTTGATAGAAACCATCCTTTGGCAAAGACTGCAGACACACTCTCACCCCGAGGCTCCAAGAAAGCGTGGTAGGCGCATAGTGAGTGTGTTTGGACTAACAGTGGATGAATGAGTGCTTATTCATGCCCACCGTGAAGGGCCTACTGTGTGCCAAGTAGGAAGGGGGTTTCATTTACAAAGGTACAGAAATGTGACAACAAGGGTTGGGGGGGGGGACTCTGCAGTGTTTTCAGTGGCTTTGGTTTAGGACCCCAGCCCTTGTTCTCGCGTAGTTATGTGGCCTTGAGAGAGTCCCTAAGCTGTCTGAATTCAGTGTGGGAGATGCAGCTAGCTAGCCCTGTGGTGGTCTCAGAGTCTCTCTCCGTGTTTATTGACTCAACAAACATTTACTGCATGCCTGTCTGTACCTGGCCCTCGGTGATGTACTAAGGATGCTGTCATCAGTTAAGACATTAAGAAGAATTTCTTGCTTTGCTCACCTATTCAGCTAGTTTGTTTTGATGATATGAGAATATGTAGGAAGATGTTTTGGAAACTGAAAAGTGATGTATTACAAACATGAGTTGTTTTTATTCTACAACCTTGCCTATTTATTGACCATCACCTGTAAGCATTAGCTTATAAAATTACCCATGAAAGGGCACCTGGGTGGCTCAGTCGGTGAAGCGTCTGCCTTAGGCTTGGGTCATGATCCCAGGGGCTCAGCAGAAGTCTGCTTCTCACTCTCTCTCTCTGTAACCTCCCCCTTCTTGCGCTCTGTCTTTTTTTTTTTTTTAAATAAACATATAATGCATTTTTATCCCTGGGGTACAGGTCTGTGAATCGCCAGGTGTACACACTTCACAGCACTCACCATAGCGTTCTGTCTTAAAAAAGAAAAAATTACCAGTGAAATCCCTTGTGGACCTGGTCAAATGCAATTATAAAAATTTTAGCTAGCTTTTATTTTTGTTCTTAGTAAGCTCCAGGCACTGTCCTAAGCTTTGCACATATGAACTCCTTTTGTCCTGACCACACCCCTGTGAAGAAACGGAAGCCCAAAAGGCACTTGCCCCAAAGTAGACTGGGGGAAGCAGCAGACTCAGATCCAAACCCAGGCACCCGGCCTCCAGAGCACGTGTTGGAAACCACCGCAGAACACATGGCATCAAGACTAGATTGTAATTTACGTGTGAGACCAATCCTGGATTGCTTCCTCTCTTCCCTGTCACCGACTAGATTGTCTGTTATCTGAAAGCTGAGGCGTTGTTGACTTTTACCCACTGTGCCTAGAACAGTGCCTGGTCTATAGTATGTGTTCACTAAACACACACTGTGTGAATGCTTTCTAACAGCTTCAGCACTATTTGACGCAAACAGATTGAGTTCAGGATGGGGTGCAGTAGAACTACAATTCTGAAATGCCTAAAGGTAGTGAAGCAGGGTTGGGGGGAAGGGGACATAGTCACTAGTAATTTCCAATCCGCTAGGGGACGGTCTTCAGAAAGAGGTTGAGTTCTTTGCCTAAAGTCCTTCTGGTGATCTAATATGAAAAAATGACTTGATTAAATAAAGTATTGGTTGATTTGCAGAGCCCTGTTACAACTATAGCATTGACAGTGATGAATACTGGGAGACGAGATCTCTTGGCCCCCTGCCCAAAAGTTGCAGGTGCGCTCACAGGTTTGGGTGACCTGCCTGTGGTCACACAGCTTGCTGATGGCAGAGGCAGGATGAGAAACCCAAGGTTTTGGCTCAGAAAATAAAGCAATGGTTTATTCCCACCAGTTTTAAAACTGTAGTTTTAGGTTGTGCCTCCCATGTTTGCCCAGTTTTTAAACTTTGATTTGATTTGGAGGTCAGTTTGGTAATTAATGTGGGGACTGAGAGAAGGACAAGACACAGCACTTCCCATTTGTTACTCACGTCCTTGGAGAATTGAGGCCATCATATTACTCCCCTGCTTTAACCCTCCCGCTGGCCGCTCACGTCTGCAGGAAGATGTCCATGGTCATGTATGGGAAGACACTTCACATGCTTACTCCTGCCTCCCTGCCCACCAGGTCCTACTCAAAGCACTCCAGTGTGTGCACTACCCTCGCTCCGCCCTCTCCAGCCCTGCTCAGCTCCTGCTCAGCTCCTGCTCAGCTCCTGCTCAGCTCCTGCTCAGACATGACCTCTTCCAGGAAGCCATCCTAAAGTTCCCCTCCTTAGCTTTTTGGGCTAATAACCTTCCCTGTTTCCTCTCATACTACACGGTGCTTGCCTGAAGGTAGTACCTGATGTGAACTTTTTGAGAGAAGGTTCCATCTGGATTCTTCTGTGACTTCAGAGTGGATTTCCATATATAGCCCACCCTAGGGGCATGGAACACATAAGTAACAAATTGATGAATCTGCAAGAAGGCCAGTCATGATTGGGTTCACCTTTTGTCTCTTTTCCTTCTCTGGGAGACTTTGGGTTAGGGGGCTTGCCTTGAATCTCTTGTGTGTTTTCCACTCATTGAGCCCTGATGCTCAACCCAACCAGACCTTCCTTCTGAAGACCCTGCACTTCCCCTTGAGAAGCCTTGGGTGACCCTTGAGGGCAGTCTGGGCAAATTTGAATCCCTTAGCCCTGCTTGGTCCTGGGCTAAACACCTTTCAAGTGCATTTATGTTACTTATTCTTTCAAACCATCCTGCGAGAGACTGGCTGTTGTCCCCACTTGACAGGCAAGGAAACGTGGGCTTGGAGACATGAGATGCTAGACTCAAGGTCACGGAGCTGATCATGAAACTGGTCATGGAGCTGCGACCGGGCCTTGGACTTTTGACTCCAAATCCCTTTGTCCCTTTTTGTCACTTCCAAATCTCTAGTTGTAGCAGTTTTATTCCACAAACACCCATGTTGCTCCATCAATAACATGATTTCACGATGGTCAGAGTTGTTCTTGTACCAAGAAGAGGTGAAGAAATGACCCATGCATAGTCCATCACCCTTCTCTTCTTGCTTACCACTGGCTGGCCTGCAGTGATGCTTCCCCGCTGTCCCTGTAATGGTGGCTGCTAGGGCATCTCAGGGAGGCCACTTCTCTCCAAACCTTGAAGAGAAGGTGACAAAGCACCCCTTCCCTCGAGGTTGTGGTACAGTTCCCCGAAGCAGCCCCTGGGTGGTTGACCTCAAGCTCCAGGCAGTTCCTGCTGTCCCAGTCCTTGCTGAGGGACCCTATATATGGATTTTTAAAAGGATACCTGTTTGTTTATCCCTCTTTAAAAAAACAAAAAATAAAAAAACTCTGAGAGTTAAAATTTTTACTTTGCCAAGAGAAGAAATTTTTTTCTTTTAAAGATTTATTTATTTGTTTATTTGACAGACAGAGATCACAAGTAGGCAGAGAGGCAGGCAGAGAGAGAGGGGAAAGCACGCTCCCCACTGAGCAGAGAGCCCGATGCGGGGCTCGATCCCAGGACCCTGGGATCATGACCTGAGCTGAAGGCAGAGGCTTTAACCCACTGAGCCACCCACATGCCCAAAGAGAAGAAATTTTTTAAAAGAAATTTTAAAAGGAGCCCCAGCTTTATGATGCCATTTCAGAATAGATGCATTAATGAGGTAGCGATGGAGCTAAGCAGAGGCTCCCATGGGCGGATGGGGACTCGGGTGTGGCGGTGGTTTCCTAGACAGGGGCCAGTCTCACTAATGGTAATCCTAGAAGGTCTTTCCCATTCCCCAGTCTCAGTCCTCATCTGGGCAAGGGTAGTCTCTCATCTACACAGCCACCAGAGACTTTCTCTTTGAAAACAAATGTTCATTAGATCATTGCCCTACTTAGTGCCCTTCTGGGGACTCCCACGGCACACACAGCCAGTAACGGGCTACTGACCTTGACAGGCAGACCCTTGGCAATTGGGCCCAACAGATGCTCTTGTCTTTTCCCATACCTCACACACTCTGGCACCCTGTGCTTCCCTCTTTCCCCCCAATACAGCCTGCTTTTCCATGGGTCAGCACTCTCACCACTGAATCTTCTGTCTTGCCTTTGCCTTTCCTCTCTCTCTCTCTCTCTCTGTTTAAGAATTTACTTATTTATTTGAGAGAGATCACAAGTAGGCAGAGAGGCAGGCAGAGAGAGGGGGGAAGCAGGCTCCCTGCTGAGTAGAGAGGGCAATGCTTAGGGCTTGATCCGAGGACCCTGAGACCATGACCTGAGCCGAAGGCAGATGCTTAACCCACCGAGCCACCCAGGCGCCCCTCCTCTCTCTTGACTTTGAAATACCTCATCTCCTCCTTCAGATTCCAGCTGACACGTTGCTTCCTCTGGGAACATTACCTTCATTCCCATAGGAAAATGGATGCGCAAGTCTGTGTGTGTGTGTGTGTGTTGGGCCAGAATATGGATGGGTAGGACATTCCAGGTAGAAAGAACAGAGAGTGCAAAAGGGAAAGAGCTTGGGGTACTTGGAAGGACTAAGAGAAGGCTAACGTCCCTAGTGTGTTCCTAGCAGGAGATCCAGCTCTAAACTTACAACCTTAGGGGCCATGCACAGCATTTGTGGATTCTATTCTAAATAGAGAAGGAAGGTCTTGAGAGGTTTCAGTATAGTCTATTGAATTATCTTGCTTTAGGACCGTATCTGTCTTCCCTGCTGGCCAGTGAATTCCTTGAGACCAGCGTCTCTCCTTCTCTCTCCTTCAGCTCTACATCCCTTGCTCTGGAACATGGTGCATGTTAGTGACTGTTTAGTATTTAGTAGAAAGGATACAAGGGAGGAGAGGGATGTGTTAATGAACCCAAGTCTGTTACAAGTTGCTTATATCCCTTCTCATTTCTTCCAAATCATATTTTAATATCCTTCCACCTACTGGTGTAGGTTTGGCAGACAGAGTTTATGGGAAAAGCAAGTTTTCATTTATTGTAGTTTATGTTTATTGTACGTACTATATCCTCATTATTTTATGTGCAAAGAATGTTTCTTACGCAATACTCTTTGGGGAGATAATATGCAAAGAGATCTTCTATTTCATTTTTACTAACACCCACTGCAGTTTGCTAAATCATCACCTTCAAACCATAGTTTAATTTAATCTGCTTTATTGCTTTCCAAAGCATTTCCCATGAGTAAGAGTACATTCCTTCCCTGCGTTTTAGAAATAACTGACTCGAAAATACACAAGTAGAGTTAAACAGGTGTTTTGTTCCCTTCAGCCTTTTGGAGTCTGTGTGTCTGTCTCCTGTGTCTGAAGAATGGAACTTTCTGACTCAAGAAGAGGAAGATATCCAAGGGGGATGTAAAACCGCATGCCGTAGTCTGTGGAGTTGCAGTTAGATAAATCCGGCTCTACTAGTAATTAACAGTGTGAGATCCTGGATGAATAAATATTTTAAAGGCTTAGCTCCCCTATTTGTAAGATGAGGATAGCTGAACCTAGCTCCTGTTAGGGTTTTACATCAATTTTTTTTTTAATTTTTATTTTTTTAAGATTTTATTTGTTTTTTTTTGATAGACAGAGATCACAAGTAGGCAGCAAGGCAGGCAGAGAGAGAAGGGAAAGCAGGATCCCCGCTGAGCAGAGAGCCCTATGCGGGGCTCGACCCCAGGACCCTGAAATCATGACCTGAGCTGAAGGCAGAGGCTTAACCCACTGAGCCACCCAGGAGCCCCTACATCAGTTTTTAAAAAGAAATTGCATAAAGTGCTTGGCAGAGGTCTAATACATGGTAAGTGTTAATAGTGAAAATGATAATTTTTACCATATGGCTTCAGTTAAGCTTCTGAGCTTTCTGTGCCTCGATGTCCTCATCTCTAAAATGGGGATGTTGATAGCTGTCTACATAATAGGGTTGTGGTATGGGTCAGATGAGCCAGTGCTTACGCAGTGCTGACGAGTTGGTCTGGCCTGTGGTAGGTAACTCCTCAGTAAATGTTAGCTTCTCTTATTATTAATATCAATTATTATCATGTATGGTTTCTCCCTGCTTTCAAACATGAGATAAAAGTGAAATTTCAGACTACATAGAGGCTCTGTTTTGCCCAAGCAAAAAGGACTCTCTTCAGAGATTAATGATCCCTTACTTACTGTGAGGTACCTACAAATCAGAAATATTTACAGTTCCTGAATTATCTGAACACTTGCCTTTGTTGTGATAACTGTAATATTCTGGCCTCCATGGCCAGGTAGCTGGGTTGACCCGGTTGAAAAATGCCCAATGATTCGTAGTTCAAAAACTACCTTAATTAAACAAAATTGTCTAAATCAGTGTTGGGCTAAGACTGAGAGTTATTAAACCCCTTTAATTAACAAAAGCTTGTCCTCATTATCTTGTTCAAGACTTCATCAAATGATCAAAAAATGTTGGCTAAGCTCCCTGACTTGCCATGTGCCCACCTGCTCCCTTCATCACTGTGTGACCATCTCCTCCTGCCATGTGACAAACAGAGAGAGGAAAGAGAGGTTTGCTGAGATGGGAGCTCCTCAGCCTCAGCTCCAGTGCGGCACGTGGTATTGTGAAGAGGACAGGAGCGTTGAGCTAGTGTCGATAAAAATGGGCCCCTCTTTCAATAGAGAATTCACACTCGTGCTAGAAATGGTTTTGAGATAGCTTTATTGTGTGGTGACTAAGATAACACAATAAAAAAAAATATGTATATATATATATATATATATATATGGATACATGGAGGTATAACTCTTCCCTCGGTCAAGGTAACTCAACACCTATTACTTCCCTAAGTTTCCTTGTCCCTTCGTCATCCCTCCCTCCTGGGCATGCCTTCCTGTCCTCAGGTAACAACCCATCTGCTTTCTGGCTCTGTAGATTAGATATTATTTTCTAGAATTTCCGAGAACTTCATTTTCTAGAATCTGTGAATTCATATCACATGTACTGGGTTTTTTTGTTGTTGTTGTTTTTGTCTGGCTTACTTGACTTGGCATAATCACCTTCTAATAGAGATATGAAGTCACACTGCCCACCTACAAAGTTGATTACTTGGATTGTTTCTAGTAACAAACACCAATTACCTAGTGTTTGTTTTTTTGTTGTTGTAGGGATTCCATGGGTGAGTCTCTTTAAACCCTCACAACAACCCTTTATTGTAGTTCAGGGCCCATTTAGGAGATACCCTGACTTAAAGACTACTTCTCTCCACCTTGCTAGTGGCTAGGTTCTGGTGACAGCCTGACTGATTTCAGAGAGCATGGGCTTCAGTTCCGCACCGCGGTGCCTCCTTCGTAAGATTTTGCGCAAGTTACTTAACTGCTTTTCACCTTAGTTTCTTTGCTGCAAAGTGGAAATGGGATGGTAGGAGCCCAGCTCACTCTGGAGACAAATAAATAAGTGGGTGCATTTTGGTGCTTAGCCCTACGCAGGTGAAGTACTCAATGAACATGAGATCTCTTTATTACTGTTAATGTATTGCAGTTCTTTAGTAATAGACATTGAACAAAAGCAGAAAAAGTCCCCTTCTGTAGTAAACAGACTGTTAGTATCCATGGATGCCCTATGTTGAGGAGTGTTCTAAGTGGTGAGAGCATGAAAAAGAGAATAGAAGGTCATGGTGAATCTCATGCTGCTGTTTTGACCCAGCAGATGATTGGCTGGCTTCTACCAGACTTGGTAAACATTTGATGAATCAATGTGGGGTGGATGCCAGAATGAACATGTTTGTTGGCAGTAGCACCCCCATGATTCAGAGAGAGAAAGAAGCCCAAATCAGGCAAGAGTGTAGTATCCCCCCACATTCCATTGAAGGTACACCCTGGAAGGGTTTTTACTAGTCATTAGTTATTTTCTATTCATTATGCAAAGACCTAAAACCCTAGCAGTTATTACACTTTCCACTGTTACTAATTATTAGATGTACCAGTAGGCACCTGGATGATCATAAGCCTCTCGTCCTGCCATCTGTCTGTTGACAAAGCCTTAGGGTGTTGTACTGGTTGCATCTTGAGTGGTAGTCACTAGGTCAACGATGGATGTGGCCAAGTTCCATGGTTTCCTGATGACTGGCTGGTAGATGGGCTTCGACCACATTGTCCATGGAAGCACGTTTTCTGCGGGCTCACAACTGCCACCAGCACCCAGGCCAGTGGGTTTCAGATGGGATGAGAATTTGAACCTGGCACTGAGACATGGATATATGCTTGTGGGGCTGGCTCCGTTGGAGGAAGGGATTGGGCACACCTAAAATGATTTTTTTTTTTTTTTTTTCTTAACAAACAGCCAAAGAGAGAAAGGGGTTTTTCCAGCATGACACAGCATGTGAGAAAGAGCCATGTCTGGCCATCACAGAGCAGCATTGCTTTTGCCTCTTGCATCGCTCATCAAAGCCTCTCCTTTTATCATTGTCTTTGAGGCTTCAGGAATATAGTCGCTGGTATTGTGATGGCGTTGCTTGGTGACGGATGGTAGCTACTCTTGTGATGAGCATAGCCTAATGTATACAGTTGTAGAATCACTATATATTACACCTGGAGCTCGTGTAACATTGTGGGTAAACTATACTGCAGTTAAAACATAAAATACAGTACTTAACTACCCAAAAAATGAAGGAGACCATCCTTATGGTAGGAAGCACTTTGCACATATTGGTTAAAGTCGATGCTGGCTTCTTCTGTAATTGCCTTTTCTGCTCTTCTGTAAGGTCATGGTTCTCAGAATGCAGTCCCTGGACCAGAAGATCCGTCCCATATGGAAACTGGTTAGGAACTGAAATTCTCAGGTCTCTACCCTACACCTACTGAACCGGTGACTCTGGGGAGGGGGTCAACAGTCTATTCCTTAACAGTCCTCTGGCCCGTTCTGATACCCACTCCATCAGGTTCAAGAACCACTGCTCTAAAGTAGCCTCCCTTTGGGGTCTGCTCCTGCTTCCAGATATTGAGCAGGGATGGACACTGATATGAGCATTAAGCTCCAGGCTCCTATCCCTCCCCTGACACTAAATTCTATCCAGTTCTAGCATCAGCTGCTATGCGATCCTGGGGATCCTGTGGCATCCCTCAGGCTATCATGGGCCATTTTGGTGATTTGTTATTGTTGAGGTGTTCTGTTTTTTGTTTTCCCTTTGCTATTCTCTGCCAACAAATGTTGAAACACTTCTGATAACCAGCCAGGTACTTCTGTTTTGGACAAGTGTCCTTGTCTTTTTAATCGCCCTTCTGCTTACCTCCTTGCAAATGCTTGTGCCCATCCCTCCAGTCTTCCCTCCAGATGGCTGGTGGCTGAGCCTAATTCTCAGCAGTGACAATGTGGTGGTGACTTTGTATCTTCAGGCTTGACATCATGACCTGCCTGCCCTTTTACTGTCAGAGATGACAGGGGGCTCAGGAAAGCAGGTGGCAAGAGCTTGGGAGAATCTATTAGGTTTAGTGATTCCTGCAAAACCATTTGCTCCAGACAAGATTGCTTACAAATAACTCTGTCTCAACCAGGCAGGGTCTGTTATCCACTAATTATTTTTGGATTAGGAAGGTCTAACAGGACTTGGCCTTGGAAGGTCAGAATGATTTGAGTAGATAACTAGGTTGCTACGTTCCCTGAGGAAAAGAAGGATCGTGCACTTTGATTGAAGGGAAACCATGTTCCTATTTTTCTCTGATAAATGTTGATAAAGGACTATAGTTATATGATTTTCCAAATGTCAACTGTTAGGTCTTGTGGTCAAACCACTTGGAGGATGAAGCACCTATGGCATCAGCCCCAACGTTCTCATGGAAGAGGAGTAGGTTGCTCTGGTAGGAGAGGAGTTGGGAAGACCCAAGATTAGGAGGCTGCAATCCATCTTCCAGATGAGCAGTAGTGAGAGCTGTGGAGTGGGAGGGGAGTGTCAAGGGAAGTCCCACAGGCTCAATCAGAATTTCCGTCCCCCCAACTCTCACCCCTCCTTGGAACGGAGACCTTAGGCAAGTTATTTCACTTTTTTGAGGCTCCCATTTGCTGATCTCTAAACCGAAGGAAAATAAATAACAATATCTGTGCCATCATTGCAAAGATTGAGAAAATTTTTTAAAATTTATTTTAGCTAAAGTAGTAGTACATAGGAAATACTCAACAAATGTTAGCTCTGACTATTTTTCCTGAAGTGGTGGTAATGAGTTAATGTGGGGGAAGCAGTGAGTAAAGTCTAGGACTGTACCCCAGGATTCTAACTCAAGCTGGTGGAATAGATTTTGGTAATGAGAGAAACAAAATTGAAGAAAATCCAAAGACCAGAAAGGAGCAAGGAAAAGCAATGTTGATGCCATATAAAAGCACTGGGGCTTTGACTGTCTCTCTGGAGATCACACACACACACACACAAACACACACACACACACTCTTCTTTGAAGATGACATCAGATCAATGAGGTGTGAGACTCTCCAAATGACAGCTCTCTGTGCCTCTTCTCAGGGTCATTATGAAACACTGTCCAATTAGCTGTGAACCAAATTCTGGTCTTACTTATTTTCACTTTTCTGGAACACTTTTTTTTCTCCCCAAAGCCCCATTTATCATTTCTTCCCCCACCCCTGCCTTCCCCTGTAAATTGTACATACTGAGCTGTTACCATATAGTGATGACTCAGGATGAAAATTTCTAAATCAGAGCATCACTGGTTAAGGCATTTAGTTGGTAAGGAGCCAGACAGATTATGAGTAGATCCCGGCTCTACCATTTATTGGGCAAATCATTTTTTGCAAGTCAATCTATCTTTTAGCCTTCATTTTGTAAAACTTAGGGATAAAAACATGTTTTTATGCATCTAAGTGCCACATAGTTATAGAGTCTTTCTTGACGTCCCAAGCTGGGGTTAGAAATGCCGCCTCTATATTCCCATGACACCTTAGACTTGCCTTTCATGGGGTTTTGCATATTTGCTTAGAATTGTCGATATTTCTGTCACCATTGGATGTTTCTGTGGTGTATCAGTGTATCCCCAGCTTCTTTCTGGGTGTCCAGGATATACTAGATGCTTAGTAAAATCCAGATGAGTTGAAATTGCTTTACCCTGCCTCTCACACTTACCTGTTAATCATCTACAATCTCAAGAAGTGCCCATGGAAAGATGCCTTCTCTACACAGTTTTACTAACGACAACCCCTTCAATTCGTGGTCCACTTCGTTGTTCGCAGAGCCCTTTCATGTCTGTGACCTCACTGACAGTGTATAGGTCGGGGCTCATGTAGCCAAACAGGGCTGAGAGTGGGTCTCAGAGAAGAGGCATCTGGTCTCCATACTCACAATTTGTAGGTCAAGGAACTGGGATATGAACATGAGCTGGCATAACTCCACAGCCCGTGTTCTTTGGACCCATGTTACTCCGTCTTCTGATTTCTGTCTCCGGGTTTGCTCCTAAATTTACCTCTATTGATTCTCCTGCCAATATTCCTTACCCCTTCTGTATCAGCTGCATGGACCGCATTGCTGTATGCATGCACCATGTAGGAAGTCTTGCTCACCCTAAGCAGGCAAGGTGCTCTCTGACTTAGAGATCAGAAGACCCACCTATTTCTGCAGAGATAAATATAGTCAATTGTAGAAGTATGGTGGGTTTTTTTGTTGTTTTTTGGAAGTGGCCAAGGAGGCACCCGAGTTAACGAAGGACTTTTTTCCTTTCCAAATATGGTTTTGTACTTAATAAACTCCAGATGAGACTCTCCAAATGACAGCTCTCCATGCCTCGCTGGCTGCTCGAACTTTTTTCAGAAATGAAAGGTTTTATCCTCTACCGAATGTTCCTTGGAAGTGTTTCTGTGGTACTCCCCAGCCTTGGCTTGGAGATGTCAAGGACACGACAGTGAAGCACTGAGGGTAATTAAGTATACAGTCTAAAGTATACAGTCTAAACAGGGGCCATGTGGCCCAGATTTCCCAAAAAGTTCCCAGTTTTCAGAATCCTGTGCTAGGAACTCACAAACACATTTATGTCTTTGGTGCATATACTTTTCCAGAATCCTATGCAACTTGCCACATAAAGTGATGTTTTATAAGTAAGATGCTGTGTTTTTTAACCCTTAGTTTCTTACAAAGATGTTTGGGAGGGGTTTCTAGCAATACTTACATTATAAGGAAGGTTATTTAGATAACTACGATGAAAACAAGGTAATAAATGATAGATAAAATCATGCAACAAGGTCCTTTTCGTTTGGTGTGATAAACAATTGATTCTGAGCTTCCTCATAGTCAAAGGGAAAAAGGAAAAAAAAACAAAAAACAAAAAACAGTTTCAAGATTCACAGTGTCTCTAGGAAACAAACAATTTGGTGTGGAGAGGCCCAGAGAGTATGTGCTGCATTTAGAGTATGTTTTAAAATTGTATGTATAATATGAAGTTTTTATACTACTCTAACTTAAAAAGTGGAAGATTGACATCCTGGGATCTTTTGAATCATGCCTTTTGCGGGGGAAGGTGACAGCAGCCATCAAAATGTGGCATTCCTGTATAAAATGAAAATCAGGCAGCTTTGAGCTAAGCTTCTAGAAATTTTTAAGGCCTCTTCAATCAGCCTGTTATTCAGTTAAAGAGCATATATTTTTCCTTATGTAATTGAAACAGAATAAGTTCCCACTACAACATCCTAAGACTTCTGGCCAGCCTTCCCTTGGATTCCCTTGGAATACAGTATGTCTACTCCACTAATGAAACTTTGCTAATTATAAAATTCCTGAAGTTGGGTCCTGGAAGAAAAATGTTTTGCACACTTTACAAATAATATGCCTCTGTGGGGTGAATGCTGACTCTTGCAATTCAGGTTTTGGCTTATTTGGATATTCATAAGGGTCCCTCTTTGCTGATTATGTCAGCACAACCTCTTTATTGAATTATGGATTGGGTGTTTAATCAAGGCCTGGGCCTTATTATTAGCCATGTAGCAATTCATTGTTGCAGCGGAAAATGGAAAGTGTAAAACCTGCCTCACATGGAAATCTATTGGCTCACTAATAAATAATGTTTTACGATACACTCTTTCATATCCCTATAATCCTTATCTGCCGGAGAAGTGAGAGTAAATGAGCTCACCTCACCCCTGGTGGATGGGACAGCACTTCTGTTAGAGGGCTGGTGGGCTGGACACCATGAGGGTTCTCACGAGTTTGCCTCTCCTGTATTAATCCTGTACTCGAGAGCTGCGGCTCTTTTTAGAGAAATACTTATATATAGGAGAGAAAATTTGTATTCTGATGTAATTGCTCATGTGAGGGAGTTTGATTTAGTCTAGTGATTCCTATTGCTTGTTTCACCTTAAACTTTCCTAGAACACCGAACCCCCAACCCCTCCCCTGGGGACTTGGATTCACCTGGTCTGGGTGGTCCCAGGTGATAGCTCCGAGTAGCTGAGACAGAAGATCACTGAGTTGTGCTCTTAGAGGAACAGTTCCTTTCTTTAATGGCCGGGAGCTGAGAGTCCCAGCTCCACACTATATCTTTGAGGATGAAAGTCTTCCATGATTTCTTCTTCTGGAATCTGCTATTTGGGGATGCCCAAATGCTTGGGCATTTGTGGTGGCACAGGGGAAAGGGCTCAACTTGGAGTTTCTGAAATACAGGCTTGTGTCCTGGTACTTTTCTAGCTGAGAGACCCTGGGGAATCTACCTCAGTCTCTGGAGAAAAATCAGGAACCTTGCTTTATCGTGAATTTGGAATCACTTACATGGGAGACAGCTCATAATTTCGATGCCTGAAAACCACCTTCGAGCTGTGTTAATACTAGTGAGTATAGGGTGACTCATTGCTAGGAAGAGGACAATTTTTTCTTCCCTAGGGTGTTGTGAAGGTTTAGAGAAGATGATGTTACAGTGGGTCCTTCATGTGAGAGGTTGTTCGTAAAGGTTTGTTCCATTCTCATACTCCACCCCTCCTAGGAGTCCTTCTTTTATCTTTCTCTGCATTCCTCTGGTAGAAGTCTTGAAGATTTTCATGCGAAGCGGTGCGTTAGATCCTCCTTTCTCTGAGCCCAGGTATCCAAACCAGAGGCACATTGATCTTAACGAGTCTCCAGATTCTGACCTCCTCTGCTCGATGACAGTTCATACCTGGTCTTTGGGCCTCTAGATTTTCTGTTCTCTGCATTCTCCTTTTACACCCAGTGTTGTAGCCCTAAGATAAAGTTACAGAGTAGCATGATATATGTCAGGAGAGGGAATATCCGGTGTTATGGGATCTCAAGGGAGGTCCCTAACTTGGTAGGGGGTGGAGATATTGAGCCTCCAAAGACTTCCTCAGAGATACACCATCTCACTCAGGTTCTAGAGGTTTAGTTGGAGTTGGCCGGGCTTAGAGAGGGAAGAGCGTTTGGGGCAGAGGAACAGTATGGGCAAGGACCCAGGGATGGGCAGGGGCTTGGTGGGCTGAGATGATCTGGATTACAGAAGCCCCAGGAGTGGGACTGAATGCTGGGATAGTTCCTCTCCTTTTTAAAGTTGTATCTGTTTATTTTAGAGAAAGCATGAACGAGAGCGGGGAGGGGCAGAGGGAGACTGAGAGAGAGAATCTCAAGCAGACTCCGCACTGAGCACAGAGCCCAGCTCACCTCTGGGCTCTATCCCAGGTCCACGAGTTCATGACCCCAGCCGATATCAGGAGTCAGACACTCAACAGATTGAGCCACCGGGGTGCCCCACTGGGACAGTTTCTGAACAAGAGCCAGTAAGCTGGCAAATATTTTGATGCCTGCTTATCTGTCTCTGTGCCTTGGGCATCTGGTACGTCACATGTGCTGAGTTATGTTGTTAGATTAGTGCTTTCTCAGGGCTTAGTGGGTGGGAATGTGGGGAGTAGCTGTCCTTGAGTGGGTAGTTTTGAAATGCGCCATGAAGAAGGGTGGCTGGGAGATTAATGAGCACAGGTGCATGTGTGCGTGTGCACACGTGTGGTGAGGTATGGTGCCAGGCCCAGTGGAGCCCATACTCAAGTTTGGTCATACGGGGGAGGAGGATTTCAAAAAGAGTAAACTTCCTACGGTGGTAAGGGTAAATGGAAATGCCCTCACTGTGTGGAATCAGCTAGCCGAGTCAGACTTATTTTTGGTAACTTTTCATTTTTTATTATGTAACCTGTAATTCTTGGGGTTTGCCAGACTAAGGATATGCGGCTTTATCCTATAGGAAGCCTTAGATGGATTTAAAGCAGAGAGCAGGGGTGGGGTAAGGGTGGCATGATCAGATCGGCATGATGTTCTAGCAGCAGAGGGAGAATGAATTGGAGGAAGTCAAGAATGGATACATTGTAACCTCTGAACTATTTTCTCATCTAATTCAAGGATTCTCTTTTCTCCAAAACGTGTTATAAGCTTCTACGAGAATCAGATAATCCTAACATTCCCTGTGGTTCTCCAAAGGATTCTCACCCATATTCTCCTGTGTTAGGTCAGAGGGGACAGTCTCCCCTAGTAGCAAGCACCCACCCCTCTTAACCAAAGGGGATGCCTAGATGTGGAGAGGCAGGGTACCTGGTGCTTTCTCTATTTCTGTTTATGTAGTTGGCTCTTGGCAACTTTTGGAAAAGTTGTCTTGATTTTTTTTTAAGGAATGCTGAGAAAAAGTGGAGATCAGAGAAAGGTGATCTGTCCTTAGAGAGATCCCTCCCCCTATCCTTTTAGACCTGAGCCCTCTATGCCTCCTCCTCCATGAAACCTAACCCCTTTCTCCTTTCCTTGCCTTCACCACATTCCCTTAGCCCTTTGTTGACTTTAATGCTCCTAATTTGGCATTGCTATGAGAGCACTGCCTCTTTCCCCATGGCAATTTCCAATCTCTGAGGGGAGGGATTAGTTACTCACTTTTCTATTTTTTTTTTTCCTACACAGTGGAGTGATTGATGCACAGAAGGTTTTATGTCTCCAGGTGAGCTGGTCCGTAGCTCCCCCGTTATTAAGAACAACTGTAGTTACGGTCTTGGGATACATGCACCCAGCTGCCCAGTGGGCATCTCCATCAGAAGGTGCCCCGGTTGAGAGATAAACATGCCCAGACCTCCTCCTTTCCCTGTTTCACATTCCAGGAAATGGTCACTTTGCACACACACATTTTCTCTGCCCATCACCCTCAGAGCTGATTCTGCCTCTTGTTGTGCGTCATATCAATTCTCTCGCTCCAGCTTCTTCCTGCGTGTTCTCCACCTTTTTGCACCTGTCCATCCAGACAGACTTGTGCCCCAGTTTCACTATGTGCATGTCTCACAGTATCTAAACCTTGCCCTGCTTAGCCAGGTCACCCGCATCCTGAAGCCTTCCTGAAACCTGGACCGTTCACATCTGCCCAGAACTCTGGACAGCTCCCTGTCATCTTGGGACTCTTCATGATCATGGCCCTGCGTTCCTCTCCAGCGAGGAAGTGCTCATGACCCTGACAGCTAAGTACTCTAGCAGTCTGCACTGTATCATCCAAGATGAAATACCACCAGGGCTTGCTCATAGAACTTTCCGTGATGATGGAGATGTTCTGTCTCTGTGCTCTCCGACAGGGTAGCTATCAGCCACATATGCTTGTCGAGGCCTGGACGTGTGGTTGGTGTGACTGAAGAACCACAATTTCATTGTACTTATTTTTAATTCCTTTACGTTTAAGGGCTGTAGGTACTAGCATCTCCCACTTTGGACAGTCCAGTGCTAGACCCGAGTATGCTCTGCCTTCCTGTATCTCTCTGTTCCTTGGCTCAGGTGTTTCTCTGTTTCCTGAGTGCTCATTCCTGCTTTCTTTTAAAGCAAAACAAAACAAACAAACAAAAAAACCCCCAGAAAAACACGAAACACCGTCTATTAATCCTGTAGAATCAGCTCAACTCCCCAGCTCCCAAGCCTTTCACGATCTTAGGCTGAATCTGGTGCTGCTTCAGCCTGCTCTCCACCGCCACCGTGGGACTCCTAATTCTCTTTACTGTTGCATCTCACTGTCTCTTGCCTCGGCCTTTTTATTTCCCTTCCCTTCTCCCTGTGAGACAGCAGGATCCCCCAGAGTAGGGCGCAGTCTCTCCTCCTGGTACTTCCATCAGCATAGCCCAGTGCCTGCTGGTCCCTGCCAGGCGAGGGACTGCGACACAGTGTTGGGGACAGATAGTTCTACATTCCAGTCCCGTTTCTGCTGCTCACCCGCTCTGCAGCCCTGGCCGAGTCCGCCCAGCTGAGCCTTAGTTTTCTTTGCCTGTAGATGTGGCATTTTAATTCCTTCATTGCTCAAGTGGTTATGAGAATTACTGATAATCTACATCAAGTACCTGGGGCATGGCGGCCCTCAGTAATTGGTCGCTGCTGTTATTAGATGTTCTACAAATGTTTGAGCCTTTACTACTACAATCCCTCAGGTACTTGAGGGCTAGCCGGTGTGTTGATTAGCAACATAACATTCACTCTTTACAGTAACCCTAATAAGGCAATTATTACTACTCAGTGGATAGTTGAAGTTACACTCCACAGCCAGGAAGTGACTTGGCTGGGACTTCCACCCAAGTTTGCCTGAGCACAGAGCCCCCACTAGGCTTCCTTGCCGCTGCGCTCACACGGACTTGTATTTAATGCCAGGAAGCGTGGCACATATTCAATTACGGCTGATCGCGAGGAGAGATCACTTGTAACACAGCTAACGGAGATATCCTGAGCTAGTTGATTGGGAGACTGCGCATTGCAGTCTTTGTATGATGCTTCCATTCCCCGTTTGCAGTTTTTAGGTAAAGAGATAAGGAAACATTTAATCCATTCCCTCAATTAGGTTGTGTAATAGATTGTCATGGGCGTTATCAAGAGAAGGGTTCAATGCTAGTGTTGTGAAGTGCATTGATCAGCTGGTCTCCGAAGTCTCATTGATTATCAGGTCTGTGCAAAGCAGAAAGGTTTGCCATATCTGATGCTTGGAAAACCTAAAGTTCAGTTTTTGAAGGCATGGCTCACAGGACCCTCCAGTCGGGGCCTCACTTTCCTCATCTGTATGGTGAGCCTTGATTTTGAGAAGACTCAGCTGGAGGCTGGATCCTGGGCATTATTACTGACACCCCTGGGGGCCTACAGCTTCTCTGTTTTTTGTGATCCCCTCTTTCCTGCCTCATTTACTTAGTGTCCACTCCATGTGGGGCACTGGGTTACCAGCTCTGAGAGGAGAGCTCTCACTGAGATAGGGTTGGACGTTTGACCTCTGACCAGAGGACAAAGATAAAGTGCCTACACCTACGATCTCAGCTGACACGGAAGGTAAGTGGCACTTGCCACAGGTAAGAAGAGCCTTAGTGATTCACTCACTCCTCACTTCAATCCAAGGCGTTAGAGTTGAGGAAACAGACACATGAGAGATCACACACCCTGCCCAAATCAAACAGCCAGAAAGTGTGAGAACTAGGGTTTGAACCCAGGCTGTCCAGCTTCTGTCTTTGCTTGTGGACCTACAGTGCTCTCCTGCCTCTCCCTTTCTGGACGTGTGGTTAGGGTATGAGGTCCCATGGCATAAGTGATATGGGGGCTTTCCACATTGGTCTACACCACAGATTACCCATTTAGCCTTGCTGGGCCTGAATCCCTAAAAAAGGGTCCCAGAAAATGATATGCCTCCAAAAAAAAAAGTCTCTAAATGGTGAGACTGGATAAGGGAGCATCCTAAATGACGAAGAAGGAGTGCCAGGTTTGGGCATCCCTACACGGAGAAGACAACGCATCAGTGCTAGGACAGTACAAAGGAAGGAGGGAAATAAAGGACAGTACACAGGAAAGAGGGAAATAAAGGCTCATTGTTCTACAGGAGTGGGGTGGGGAGAAGGTGTGAGGAATGGCCTGTGTTTGAAGTGTGCATGAAAAGATGGAAGGGCCATTAGCTGGGTGTTCTCCCTTGGGAATGAATGGGATCACACCTGGAAGGTTACAGACTCTCGGGAGAGAGAAAGAGACACAGAGAGAGACACCCCTTACTCCCATTTCACTGGAAGTGTATGTAGGGAGTCTGGTGACATAAATTGTCGCTGTTACCCCGGACCACAATTAGTATAAAATACCTTATCCTAGATGATGTCGTTTTGTGGCCTTCCCCAGATTGCTACAGAAATTCTTTGGCCACTTTCCACAAATCTTGAAATCTCCAAGTTCTGCCTTTTGTTTTTAAGCCCTTGCTTATTATGGCTGAAACACAAAACGGCCTGGATTGCTGACACACCACAACAGGGAATAGTAACATTGGCCATGAAACTGTTTTAACCCATAGGGGGTACACACGCAGGGAAATAGCCAAATTGGTGGGGAGTGAGGGGGGAAGGGTGGTAGTGAAAATTGTTACTTGCCCAAATAAGGTCTGGGTTAAAACTAGGCATGAAAAGGGAGTGTGAAGAGCTTAACCATGAGAGAGGGCAGGTGGAGACTAGGAGCAGGAGGACAAAGCACCTGTCCCCTGGTGTCCTGTGCTGTGCTCTGTCCCCTAAGGCTGTCCAGACCAGATCAAGTTTGCAAACAGTTGTTCTGGGAGTCTGTGGATGAGCAGGAGTGGAGCTGTAGAGCCTGGGAAGAGGGTTAGCATTTCAGCTAGGATGTGGCTGGCATGTACTAAAGAGGGGGTTCTGGCAGGGTCCCTGTTTTCTTGTTTTCCTCGCTCCCCACCCCCCACCGCTTCCAACTAGCATAAAATGAACACAGAAAAGGAAGACCTGTTCTAAAACACCAGAACTGGTTTGTGAAGATTGGCATGCTGCTGTAATTCTCTGGTTGACAGATTAATATCCTAAGGGTCAGTGTTCACCATCTGTCCCAATGCTTTTCTTGTTTAAATAGTATTTTTCCCTACTACATGTAAAAACAAGCCATTGCAAATTACTATAAACTTACAAGAAACCAAAACCTCATACTGCCCACCCAGCCCCGTCCACTCTCTCTCTCTCACATACGCTTCAATTTAATAGCTAAACATTGTCTCAGGTACACAAAAATGTTTCAAGTATTTTTTTTTTTTTAAATTTTTCTTTTTTCCCCCCCCCCCCCCCCCACTTCCCAGCCTTTAAAGAAGATAGGGTTGAGGATTCAAGGTGATTTATTTTGATGATTTCAGTAATAAAACTCAAGGGGAAAATTGGTTCATAGTGAATACAGCTACTTTTCATTAAATGCAGCTAAGGGCCCAAGAATGAATCTGCGGTGGAGCCTGGATCTGCCATTTGAATCAGGGACAAATATACAATTTGCATCTGACATAAATTCTCCTAGGGTCGTGTTAAGAATGCAGCAGGCAAGGAATGAAAATGAAATTGACTTCTCACCTATTGTTGTCTCTCTCTGAGCTCTGCTCCTCTAGAAGTCATTAATGGCTGCAGGTACAAAGGCGGAGATGTAGCCCTTTGGGCTTTCCCCAGTCACAGAGATCTTTAGCACGTTGCTGCTTTAGGCCTTGATCCACCAGCCACCTTGGCTGCGCTAGGATCTCCTTTAAATAAAAGTAGCAGGGGCCTCTTTGAGCGCCACAGCCTGGAAGAGCAGCCCCACATCATTAAACAGGGTGTCTGGGCCTTGCTTCTAATCCCCCCCAAGCCCCAGGTGCCTGTTTGCCGTGTGGTGTCTGAATATGGAATTTCAGGATTTCTAAATGAGGTTGAAATCATCACTGTTCTTCCCCAAATTTAAAAAAAAAATCATTTCTCCTCCATTAAAAGCAACCTAATTGAGTTAATTGCTTTAGGTTAAGGAAAATCTTTACGGTGTTATATTTCATGCCTCGTTCTCAGCTATGCCTTGTCTGTAGGAGGTGGGAAGGGGGCTGGGAGTGCCTGTCCTTTTGCACCTAACAGTTTTTCACACACTAGGTCAGGTGCGTCATACATAGGATCGCATACTTGTTCTTTCCCCCTTTTTTTTAAATTGTGTAACATAATAAAGATACTGAGAATAGTGGAAAATGAATAAAATGTCAGTGGACAGCCCAATGAACGATTGTAAAATGAACACTTATAAAACACATACCCAAATCAGGATCTTAGAACGCAACTCATGCCCCCGATATTTCCCCACGTCCTTTCTCAGTCATCATCCCGTCCTCCCTTCTAACGGAAACCATCTTGTCTTTAATGATACTTAATACTTCCTTGCTCTTAGGAATGAAGAAATGCGCAAATAGTTTCGATTTGCCAGATCTGGAATTTCATGTAAATGCAAGCATACAGTGTATATTCTATTGAGTTTCTCTACTTCTGCACAATGCAGATCATTATGATTCACGTTGTGGCATATAGTAAAATAATTTTTAGTTCACTTATTTTTACTGAAATACAGTTTTCCATCATATGAATATGCCACAATTTTTACTGATTTTTTGACATCTGGATTTGGAACTCTTAGAACAGTGCTACTATCACCAGCTTTTTAAAAAAAAAAATTTGTTTTTAAATGTATTCAGATACACATAAGCATGAATTTAGGTGGGCTGGGACCGCGGGGTCAGAGAGTGTGTATATTACCACAGTTTCCAGTCCCAGCGATGGTGAGTTCATGTTGTTCCATGCTCTGTTCAATGCTTGGTATTTCAGACTTTCAATTTTTTTTCCCCCATGGTCATTTTTATTCCTCTAATATTCTCTTAAGGCAAGTAGTCAGAGCCCTATTTTATGAACAAGGAAGCTTTAGTCTCAATTTATTAAAAAGGTGCCATAAAACATTAAGGAAACGTAAGGAGGATCAAGTCCATGACTGAATGTCAAGGAAGGCCAAACACCCACATTGTTTAATAGCCACATGGTAAGTTTACATATAATCTGTGACACCCAAACACCTGATCTGTCTTATATTTTATTGCTTTGGAGGTGAATGGCTTTGGGGGAAAAAAAAATCATTGGATGGCTTCTGCTTTGGTCAGGATAAGAAAATAAACTAATAAAACTAAAACAAAATAAAAATAATAACAGTAATATCTCTGCCTTCCCTTTTATGGGATGCTCCTTCTGGAACAGGTATGGAGCAGATTCCATAAATTGTTACCACTGCACTTTTCCATGACCATGTGCTTGAGTTCTTGAGTGATGTGAGGAAAAGCAAAGGCTTCTTCGGTGTGCGGAGGTCTTGGGAGATTTTATTATTGCTTTGAGGCCTGGATGTCTACTGCCCAGTCCTAAATGGATATTGTAGACAAAGTTCTCCTGTGAAAAATAAACCAGCTTTCTTCATCCCATCCTTACCCCCTCGTTACTTGTGCATGTTTCCCTCCGAGGTCTCTTATCTTCAAGGTAGGAGGTCTCACCTTGCATGGTGAGCTCTCTTGCAAATCTTTGAAGGAAGGATTCAGATTTGACTACATCTCTTTGTACTCTGTCCCTCCCCGGGTTAGTGAGGTAGAACAAATAGTCACAGTGGTACATACCTTACGTATTACCTGTCAAAGAAAGGGTGTGATCTACCACCAGATGCAGATTATTGTCAAGGGATTCTTGTTTAATACAGAAGGACATTCTTCTGCAACACTGGTTAATGTTGAAACTAAAATGTCTGCCCTCCAAGAGGGCCCAAGAATACTCTTACCCTAACATACATTCTCTTGTCTGACTCTCACAACAATCTCAAGAAGTAGATAGTATCCTAACTACATTACAGATGGGGAAAGTTTGCTTTAGAAAGGTTAAGTAACTTGCCCCAAATCACACAGCCAGAACGTGTTAGAGTCTGCATTTGAAGCCAGGTCTGCCTCTATTGCCCTAAACTGCTATGCTATAATGCTTCCAATCAGAGAGAAAAAAAATTAAGCAGGAAAATCCAACCTACTTATAATAGCCTAGAATCTGACTTTCCTGCAAATGAGGCTTTCCTGGGGTTGTCATTCTTCTGGTTTCATGTCCGGTATTTGATACTTTCCATTGTCCACAAGCATTTAAAAGAATTCCAATGGCAGAGAGCAAGCACCTGCATCATTTGGAATTTGTATAGGACGGCTGCGCTCTATGAATCTCTAGGTTGGGCCATCATTATGCTATTTGGGGCCATATGATTTCAGTGCAGATATGCTATGTAAATGGTTAATATTTTTCCAGTGTTCACCAAAGAGCTAAATGCAAAGGCTATAGTTGTAAATTGGATGTAATTTTTCGTGGTGATATAAATATGACTCCATTTGAAGTGGGTTGAATTAGAAAACTCATGAATAAATACTTTGACATAATCAGAATTATATAGCAAGGAGCTGACCTACTTTGCAGAAAGACTCCCCCAGAGTTCCTTGGCTAATAGTATGTTAACCCAACAGAGAAATCTTCTGCTAATAGCACTTAGCAGAGAAGATTGGAGCCCATAGTTGGTCAGGTAATCAAAAAAAAAAAAAAAGGTTATTTCAAGTCTGGAATCATAAAAAATCTATTTATGCCTTCTTTTAAATTTTATTTCAACTAAAAATATATAATAAATGTACATCGATTTATTGATCTTTTGATGTCAGTATAAGGACTTTTTCTTGGCCTTGGAGTATGCTTTTGCTAACTGAAATGCTGTGTACTCTTCTAACGAAATCCATACCTGTAAAACGTATCTTCGGTCATTTCTAGTTTAGGTTTCTGTAAAGTGGCATGAGGATATAAAAACACTTGTAGAGCAACTTGAATGCAGAATCCTTCTGGGTCCACGTCTTTTCTGCTTCCTTTATTTGGTACAACTTTCTATTAACAACTTGATCTTTTTGACTGCCTCTAGACATTGAACTCCGTTTTCCTAGAAAGAGCTCCCTTTCTTCTTGTACTCATGTTTCACTGATACATGTAACATTTAGTAATTACTTCTTTCTGATAACAAGTACAACTCTCATAAGTAGGTGTGGGAACGAATGTACGGGATTCTTTTTAAATATCTGACTAACAGCATGAAACAGAAAGAAATCAAGGAGCCTCCTTGGCACCTGGGTTCAGAATGCAGCCAGGAGATGGTGAGAAGGGTCAGGGCAGCCTGTTGACTCACACATTCTCTCTTGTACCTGCCCTATGGAGGGATGATGGGAGTGTGAAATAAAGTAAGGTGTGTACATAAAGTGGCAAGCGTTAGAAAGTAACGAAGACATAGTAAGATCTCAGAAATTTGTAGCTTAAATTTATTCCTTGTTTGTCCCATTAATTCAGTCAATACATTTTTATTGGATTGTTATCCATGGTTTACATTTTTAGTTGTTTTTTTGTTTTTTTATTTTTTGTTTTTTTTTTTAACCAGACGATGAGCCCGCTGAAGATAAAGGGCTTGTCATAGTCAGACTACTCTGTCTCCATTATATTGCATAGCATCTGGTAGGGCCTTAGGGAATGTGTTTTAATCCATTGCCGTCGGGCAGGGTTTGGGATTGTTCTTAGGGGAGGATAGGAGACCTGTGTCTGGGGTCAGGATCCCAAGAGCAGGTCCTAGGGACTGATACATGGAAAGGCACCAAGTCTAAGTGTCCAGTGGTGGGATCCTGATGGGGATTGTGGGGCCAGAGGTCTAAGGCAAACCAACTTTCTCAGGCACTTCTCTGGAATTTCCTTCCATTTTGGGGTCAGACCATCCTGCCAGCTGAAATCAATGTATCAAACTTCTTTTGCAGAGATTGGCTACCCAACAAGAAAATGCTTGCAAAAGGAACCAAATATGATTTCATTCCTAGGAACTTCTTTCCTTACCCTTTCCTTAACTTTTCTCTTTCCTTTCCTTTTCTTTTCTAATTCCAGTAGATTTAATATAGCCTATTTATCTTAGTCTCAGGTGTACGATACAGTGACTCAACACTCAACCCTTCAACACGCACGCGGCACCCATCACAAGTGCACGCCTTGGTGCCCATCGCAAGTGCACGCTTTCATCCACATCGCAAGTGCACACCTTCATCGCCATCACCTAGTTCACCCATCCCCTCCAAGCCTGGAAACTTCTGAAGGGCAGTGACCACATCCTACTCATTTTTAGATCTAAATCTATGAGAAGACAGATTAGAGATTTAATCTGGTAATTCCATGAAATTCCAGACTCTAAACTCAAACCACTAAGAACCTCACAGCCTCCTGCGTGGACCGAAATTATCGCAGCCCTTCCTTGCTGGTGAATAAAAAAATATGTTGTTCCAGTCATTGGCAACTCTGTTAATAGGAATCAAATTCCCTTTTTTCTAAACCTTATCTAAAAAGTAAAATGTTGTTTGGGGCCCTACGCCAAGCAACAAAGAAATGAAATGGCCTTTATGAAATGTCGAGAGGAAGACCATTTTTGCTTCAGCGTGCTTTAATTTGAGAAAGCTGCCTAGCGTGAGCCACGGAATGTACTCTCCTCTCTCATCTGCTTCTCTGTCTGGCAATTAGACTCTCTCTCTCCACCTCAGGGCTGGTTCTGGCTTTAATAACCCCGTGATTTGCTAGTCACACTGTTTCAGGGAGACGTGACTGGTACCACGGGCTGTGTGCCTCTGATCACAGTGCCTGTGACATGCAGTCCTGCTTTCTGATGTGGGGGACTCATTATGAAGCCATGATACTTGGGGCCAGCCTTCAGTGGCAGCGGGCTGGCCTGGTCACCAGGTGGTTTACCGCCACTGCCGAAGGCGGCGTAATGCGGAGAGCACAGAGCGCGTCCCTTGGGGCAGGTTTCCACTTTAGCTCTATCTATCCTACCTGGGCAAGTTGGTCAGGTCATTGTACCTTGCTGAGCCTCCACTTACCCGTCAGTAGAAAGCAAAGCATAATGCATGGGGCTTTCTCAGGGAATTGTTTTGAGGATTAAATAAGGCAGCCCTGATAAACACCCGTGTTATATTTGGAGTTATGTTCCCACCACCCTCGCCCCATCCAGAAAATGAATGGGTGGATTGGAGTCCTAACTCCTGGTCCCTCAGATTGGGACCTTACTTGGAAATAGGGTCCTTGCAGATGTAATTGATTAGGATGAGATCAGTAGGGTGGGCTTGAACCCACCATGCCTGGGGTCCTCACAAAATGGGGAAATGAGTCTGGCCAGGGAATGGTACTTGAGGGTGACAGCAGAGGTCAGCGTGGTACATTGGTAAGCCTAGGAATGTCACAGATTGCCAGCAAAAGCCGGCCAGGTAGCCTGGAACAGATTCCCTCTCACAGAACCTCAGAAAGAGCC
This sequence comes from Enhydra lutris kenyoni, assembly GCF_002288905.1. Classification (NCBI taxonomy): domain Eukaryota; kingdom Metazoa; phylum Chordata; class Mammalia; order Carnivora; family Mustelidae; genus Enhydra; species Enhydra lutris. Next base: position 26,069,248 of record NW_019154093.1, on the reverse strand, counting down.
AACCCTGCTGACACCTTGATCTTGAACTTTTAGAGCTGTTAAGACTTCCTGTTTCTGTTGTTTAAAGCCACTCCCTGTGTGGTGCTCTGTTCCAAAAGCCCTGGGAGACAAATGCACACCTGTGGGTCCGTCGCAATTCTTTACCTCTCTTCGATTTGTCCTTCCTCCTCCCGTGGCCCCCTTTAAATATATTCAGATGAGCTTGCTGCCAAACCCTCTGGGGGGACAGAGGGCTAGGTGTGCGGCATGTCCATTTCTGATCTTCCAGAGAGCACGTGCAGGACGTGTCCGGATCTCTGTGATTCGCAATATGTATTTTTTTCCTCCTCAGGGTAGTGCCTACAGTAATCTTCTGCACACACATCCGCGTGGGGAAGATTTGACAGTCAGAATTGCCTCGGAGGCGGGCCTGAAAAGGAACAGCAGATATAAACGTGTTGCCATTCTTGTCATTTGGAAACAACTTTTTATTTTTTTAAGGTGTCTCGGAGAGGGAAAGAGAGGGATTCTTTCCTTCTAGACTTCCTCGTTTCTCCTGTAGCAGGAAAAGGCACCCGCAGGTGTGGTGGAGACAGCAGGATGGAGGGTGGGAGGCCTCCCCTGCAAACACCCCTCAATGATTTTGCATCGGTTTAGAGCACAAACCACCTTGCTTCGTCATTCATATAAATTAAGCAGTTTTAAAATGGAGAATGGAGTCCCTTTTGGGTTCATGCTCAAGGTTGTGTCTCAGTGCTTTGCTGGCGTTTCCTTGAAATCGGCTCTGTTGGGTCCAGTTTTGTTTTCTGTTTGATGTTCTATGGAGGAAACCACCACCACCCCCCCCCCCCCCCCCCCCTCCCCCCCCCCCCCACCCCCCCAGCTAGACAATAGAATCAGCATCACTGGGCTCAGTGGCTTTATTGTAAAGAAATTCAGGCTCTGGGAACTAGCAACACTGTATCCCGTGCCTCACAGGAGAGCTTTCCAACCAGGGTGTGAAACACAGCCCTCTCTTTTCCTACCAATCCATACTGAACCATTTGCCTTGATCTGAGAACCTAGAATCTCAGCTCCTTCAAGTGGTCCAGGCGGCAGTGAGGGAGCCAGGACCCCGCGGAGCGAGCTGAGCGAGCCGCCTGCAGGCTGCAAAATTCCAGCAGAGAGGGGATTTTTGAAGTATCAAAAGCCTCACACCTGTGGGTGATTTCCATGCAGAGCCTGAGAGCAAAAGTAGCCAACCCATGACCTCTCCAAAACTCACGCAGATACCAGCCCTTTAAGGAATAGAACCATGCCTTTTGTTTTCCTAGGCATTGCAGGAATACAAAGAATCTGAGGTATGTGTAGGTTTGGGAGAGGAAAGAGACAATGGGGTCGTATCAGAGGGCACTGAAGCCGGACTCTTCGAAGCTGGAGATGTAGTCCTGCACCTGCCAAGTTACTTGGTGGGAAAATGCATCAAAGCCCTTGCACCTGCCGGAATCCCGGTTTCTTGTGTACGATAGGTGAATAATGAGTACCTGTGATCGAGCTGTTGTCAGGATTTTGTGCAGTAGTGTACGTGCCTATGCCTTACCCTTCTGTGTTTATTTGTCAGTCTGTTTTCTTCCCCATCTGTCCCATTTATTGAATGATTCCTATGTGCTAGCTCTTAGCTGAGGTTATTCTGTCCGCTAATCACGCACTGATGTGTGTGTGCTCCCCATGGGGGGCAAGGTGTTGCTAGTAGTTAAAAATCCCATTACTTGAGTTCACATTGAGTCCAGCTGTCTGTGTGACCTTGGTCAAGCCCCTTTACCTCTGGAAGCCTTGGCTTCCTCTTCCAGGAACGGGGAGGTGACAGGATATACGGGACAGGATTTTCGTGAGGAATAAATGAGATGATGCTTGCAAAATGTTTACCCAGAGCCTGGCACATAGTAAGTACTCCACAAATATCAGCAAGCGTACTAAAAAGAATCCATTGAAGAGTAAGTTTCTCTGTAACTTCTGAAGGGACCCACAGACCTGTGAGGTTGTCCAATGACTCCGTCTATGACTGGATTTCAGCCATGTTAGAAAAATGCATTTTTTTAAAAGATTTTATTTATTTATTTGACAGAGATCACAAGTAGGCAGAGAGGCAGGCAGAGAGAGAGAGGGGGAAGCGGGCTCCCTGCTGAGCAGAGAGCCCGATGCAGGGGCTCCATCCCAGGACCCTGGGATCATGACCTGAGCCAAAGGTAGAGGCTTTAACCCACTGAGCCACCCAGGCGCCCCAGAAAAATGCATTTTGTAAATTAGTTGATTTCTGTGGTTTAAGGTATGTATCCCTGTTTCAGTTTTTTAATCCCTATTTACTCAGAACCTTGTCGGTGTGAGCTGAAAAGAAAGGGGCATTGGGTAATGTCTGAGCATGGAATTAATAGACTGAGGGAGAGAGATCGAGGGAAAATAGCATTATGGAAGGAGCTAAGTGAATCACTTAAGAGAGAACTGGGAGGCAAGACCCAAAATTTTGGACGGGTGAGCAGAAGGTGGAAACAGGAAGGTGATGGGTACAGCAGTGACCTGGCTGACGGGTCGGAGAAGCTCTTGTTCCCGACAGAGAAAACAGTGCGGGGAGAATACACAGATGTGCAGACATGTAGGCTATCCATATCATGAGACCTGAGTTTCATCGGGCTTCCTTTGGCTGATGCACAGAGCACGTATTTGGGAAAATGGGAGTGAGGAAGAAGAAATTCATTTTCTCTCCAGTCAAAAAGACTGAGATCTTCATGAAGGCAGGAGATTTGTCTGTCAAGTTCATCCCTAGCTCTCCCCAGTGCTTAGCAAGTCCGTGCACAAACATGTTTGATGAAATATCAAATAAATGGATGAGAAGTTTCTGTTCCCATTTGGTTTGGAGGAAAAGTGGAACCCGTGAAGACTCTGACTGAAGGAATGACACTATAAGCATGGACTGTCAAAGGGAGAATCTTGTGGTTCTCTAGCAAATGAATTGGAGTAGGGAGAAATTGTAAACAGGTATATTGATACCGGGGAATTTTCTAGGTGAGGTAGGAGGATCAGAAGTGTGTGCCAGTGAGGACATTTTTAGAGACACTGTTTGCAATTCTTAGAATGTATGTGAAAGGCACTGTAAGTCAAAGGGGAGATCATCAAAAGTCTCTCCAAAGCTTCTACCCGGGGTGAAGGGTAGACTACCCATGGCATGCATTTATTTAACAAATGTTACCTGCACTGTGCTGGGCACTCTTCTAGACACAGAAGACTTAATGATGAATAAGAATCCCACTGGACGGGTGCCTGGGTGGCCCAGTCAGTTAAGCATCCAACTCTTGGTTTCGGCTCAGGTCCTGATGACAGGGTCATGAGATCGAGCCCCGGGTCTGGCTCCATTCAGTGCAGAATTTGTTTGGGACTCTCTTTCCCTCTTCCTCTGACCCTCCCAGGCCATGCATGTGCCGTTGCTCTCTCTCTCTCTCTTTCTCTCTCTCTCTCTCTCCATCTCAAATAAATAAATAAATCTTTAAAAAAAAAAAACCTCACACTTGGTGCATCAGGCTTGCAAATGAGTGCTCACAGCACTGGGTGCTTTGCTCATGTGGCTGTAAGGTACTGTTAGTTTATTGTCACTACACTGTCTCATGGCCTGGTGAGGCTGCCCGGGATGGGGAGGGTGTGGGGGGCGGCAGTGGGCTGGCCCTGAGAGAGAAGGCTGGTTGGAGTAAAGGAGAAATTGCTCACTCCATTCTGTCCCTACTAAATGTTGGTCACTGTAAGAAATTCAGGTGCTGGCATCTAGAAGACAGGTGGGAATGTGGGTTTGGAGCTTGTGAGGGGTGTGGGACGTAAATAGGATGACTCAAGTGTCATCTGAAAGAAGGTGAAGGAAACAGAAGAAGACCATGGACAGAACATCAGAGAATACCTCCATGTAGGATTCAGAAAGCAAAGGCTGACTGAGTCGGCAAAGCAGGAGAACCAGGAGAGTGACAGAGGCACGAAAAGGGCAGCTTCTTCAAGAAGGAGGAGGCAGTGAAATAGGCAGCTACGTGGAGGCAGGACTGTTAGAGTTGGTGAGTCCTTAAGGACTTTACCTTTGTGAAAGCATGTCATGTCGTTAACTCTCCTGGTGGCCTTTGCTGTGGCTGTCTCAGTCCTAGCGAATTTGGAACCAGATTTTCCAGGCTGTGGACTGTCAGTGTCCTGGTTGCCTCTGAGATTCTGCACATCTCACTGATTTCTTTCCTGAGACAGGGAGTGAAAGAATGGTCTTTTCCCACCCAGAATCCCCTTAACTTCAACCAGACTCATACACTTCCTCCATAACATGGCTCTGACCATGTTATAATCACGTCCCTGACCAAAGACTTCCTTCACGCCCCCAGAGAAACACTAGGCTGGCTTTCAGAACCCTCCAGAGTCTGAGCCCAGACTGCACCTGGGTGCTGGAGTGTGGTAGAAAGAGCACGGAGTTTGGCATCAGACAGGCACGTCTGTCTTCAGACCTCACCGCTCCCTGGGCCTCGCTGTTCATCTGACTTAGACAGCTCGTGTCCTTCCCCCCCACTGCCAAATCTCAGCTACTTTTCTGCACATGGACATCATTGGAGTGTGCCTTGTACCATTCCTGGCTCATGTGGGATGCCCAGTAATGTGAGACAGTCACCACTGAACAGAATTCAATAAAGGCCCATTTCCAGCAGGTTTAACGACCTTGATTTTGCCTTGAATCCTGGGTGAGGGTGGTCTTCCATGCCTCCCACTTCATGTAAATTGTACTTATCATTAGAGACCTGGCTTCAGCCCCACCTCTTCCTGAAAACCCCCTCCCGGGACCTTGCTTCAAAATCCTGTTTCTCTCCTCCCAACCCCTAGGACACTGCCTAGTATAATATATAAGCTACTTATGCCTGAACTGACCTGGGCCATGACTTCTATTGTTCCTGACTTGTTTTTCTACCTTGATTTCTTGTTTCCCTTTTCAGAGGATTATGTATTACTTCCCTGACTTGATTGTAAATTCCTTGCGGGTAGAGAATGGCCTTATAATTTATTGCACCTATAATTTGTAACTCTTTTTGTTTTTTTCCTTTCTTTTTTCTTTTTATCTTTCAGTTCTTTGGAGGACATGGTTTAGTAGCGAAAACACATTATTGAGAGTCGTGGGTTTGAAATAATCGATGGGCAAGTGAAGATTGTGTGACACGGAAGAAGTTACTTTTCTACTGTGAACATTACTTTCCTCATCTCTAAAACTGAAAAAAAATAATACTACCAACCTCTTAGGGTCACTGATGGCATATACATTGCATAATTGGTCCTTAATTCCGGTGTCTTTTACCTCTTCCCCTGACCTTAGTGAACAGGTGTACAATAATGAATATTTCCATTTTGTCAAGATTCCTATAAAGGATTTGCTCTAGATTCCTTTGCATCACTTAGTACCTGGTAGGAATGCCCCCTTGTCCATGCAGCCATCCCTGTCCCATCCATCAGAATGCAGTGATTGATTTCTGGAGCTGTCTTTGCACATGGGTGACACCTTCCTTAATGAAGCCTTCCCTTTCATGAAAATGTCTTTCTTCCACTGGACTGAGGACCTCTTAAAGGGAGCAATTCCGTCTTATTTGTCTCCTCAAGGGAGCAACTTAGGTAGAGTGGGAGACACACAGAGAGGTGGAAACAAAGCTGAGTGGATCCTGGATGACTCACATCTCCTTATTGGCTCCTTGGAACCTTGGGCAGGTTCCTTAACCTCATCTGCACAAAGTGAGGTCATAAGAGATAGGGCTGGTGAATGGGCTAAAGGAAAAGTAATGTGTATGAAAATGTCTATCGCAATACCAAGGGCATAGTAGGTATGTAATAAATGGTAGCACTAGCCACTGGTACCATGTCAGTCACATAAAAGATGCTGATAAGATGTTGAGTGAATTAAAAGATATTTAATTATCTATTTATTTGATAGTGAGAGAGAAGAGAGAGAATGAGAGAGAGCACAAATAGGCAGAGTAGCAGGCAGAGGGGGAGGGAGAAGCAGGTTCCCCACTGAGCAGGGGCCCTAACGTGGGACTCCATCTCAGGACCTTGGGATCATGACCTAAACCAAAGATTGACGCTTAACTGTCTGAGCTACCCAAGCGTCCCTAAAGTTAAAGAGATTTAATGCTTATTCCTGTTTTCCATTGACCTGTTACATCCTAGGATTGCTGACTATCCAAATTTGTTACATAGTCTTCCTGGAATTTTACTACAGTCCTCTCAGAAGCATTGAGAGTAGGCTTGCAACTACACTGAGATCTTTGGAGGAGAGGTGCTTTGTTGAAATCAGCAAGGCTCTGCAGCTATTCATGCTTTTGTTATGTGATCAAAAAGACCTGTCTGTATTTTTTTGTGGGTATAAAAGGGACGAAAAGAGTTGTTTAGGAAATAATTCACTCTTGCATATTAAATTCACTGAAAGCTAAGCCGTTCAAGGAGATGAGCTACAAAAATTAGACTGTTTGAGGTCTGAGATCTTAGTGACGAAAATTGGAAGGAAATCATCTAAACCCCATCCTTTCTCTTTTTGTGGGTTTTATTAGCAGATAGGAAGTTGGGGAGTGGGGAAAATTGGGGATAAAGCACCCAGCCAATCGGGTGCAGCCATGAACATCCCTTCTCTTCAGCAAACATTCGGTGACTGTCTCTCCTCTATCCGGCAGTGGGCAAGGAGCGAGATAGACAGAAATTCACATCCATTATTAATGAAAGTCTTCTAGTTACAAGGAACAGAAGTCAACTTGAATGGACTTAAATATGACAGAGGGACATATCAATAAGGACTCAGAGGTGTCTTGTGGAATTTTAGGAAGAACATGTGTGAGCTGAGCCTCTGCAAGGCTGACCCAGAGAGTTGGACTCACTAAGGACTCCAGCAATACTTTGTCTCTGTGGTAACTTCTTCCAGAATGTCTTTCCCCTTTGCTTTTTCCCCATAAGATTAACTTTCTCTTACTCAAGCAGGAAAAGAGGGTGCCCCAGAAATTCTATGGTCTTGTGTTGAGATTCTGGTCACAAAGACAAAGTGACTCCCCTCTCTGCTTCAATTCTCAATTCCCAAGGGTGGGTCTCTAACCATCACAGCTTGGACCTGGTGTCCCCATCCAGTTTAATTAAGAGAGGCCTAAGGGTGGGGTCATATTGTATAAACGTGGCCACAGTGAGGACGCTGCTGTATGGGAGAGGGCAGTGTGCTGGGGCTCAGTCACTGAGACTGGGCACACAATTCAGGAGGTGTCAGCTCTGTGTGAATGAGACAAGGTCCTACCTCTCACTCCATCAGAGAGATAGAAGCAATATCAAATCAAAAATAAGTAAAACCAGAAACCAAAAACGTGCCCCTTTCCTATGAGGAAAATCATGCTGGGAAGAAGCCAGGGCTTTTCAGCAGGGACATGGTTCAGTCTGAGCTCTGGTGCTCAGTGTAAACCAGAGGGTTTACACTACAAAACTCCCGTTTGTGTAGCAGCTGTGTGCTGGCCACTTCCTTATTTCATTCCCAGACTTCAAGGTAGGTCTTGTCTATTTTGTATCGTGAATAAGGAGATGACAGGGACTCAGCAAGGACAGGCACCCTGATGGCAGAGCGGGCATTCCGAGGTTGCCTCTCTCCATTCCTGAATCCCACACGCCCTGCACACAGCAGGGATGTGAAAGTCACCAGGTTCCACCGGCTTTGTGGCCATCACTGATTAGGACGATGGTGTATCAGGAAGGGACTCTGCCTTCCACTCAGGTCCTGAAGCGGAAATCCACTGTTGTATTTGCTTCCTTCCTCCCTTTTCCTGCCTCATGCATGGACAGACAGACTATGGGGAAACTATATCTGCCTTTCCTCCTCCCAGGTCTGTTTTGATGCTGCACCCCACCCCCCCTCCTTCCTGTCTGTAGCCCTCATTCTCATCCCATCTCGCAGCCTACACAATGACTCTGGCTTCAACTGTGTCACACCCTTTGGCCACAGAACCATCAGAGAAGTTTTCACAATAAGTGAGTCATGTGCCTGCCTGATGGCCCCCAAAGGCTCTCACTTGCACTTGAAGCCAAATCCCATACACCTTGCCCTGCCTCCTAACGCAGCATGGGAAGGATCCCTATCTCTCTATTCGCAGCCACATCCCATCTCCTCCTCCCCCTCAGTTTCTCCAGTCCCATCACACTGGCTTCTCTCTGTTTTGTAAACAGGCCAAACACATTCCCTCCTGGCGGCGCGACTGCCCTTTTCTCCTTGTTCATGTCTCCTTTCAAATGTCATTTCTATAGAAGTGCCTTTGTGGGCCAGCCTGTCTAAATGAATCCTTCCCCCCACCCCGTCTCCGTCACTCTTCATTTCACCAGACTGTTTTATCATCTCCATAACACTTTTCCCTATCTGGAATGATCTTGTTCATTATTTATTTACTGGCTTACTATCTTCCTAACCCTTTTAGATCAGAAGCTCTAGGCAAGTAGGGACTTGCTTTTCTCCCTGTGGTTCATGACGGTACCTGGGTCCCCTGCGGCCAGTGCTACATAGGAGGCATTCGACACATGTTTGTGGCATGGATGAATATTTGGCACACTCTGTTAGAGACCCAGGGGTGTCAGGGCTGGGCCCGTGCCCTTGCATTCATGACTAGCGATGTCGGGGCGGGGGGGCACTTAGTCACTGTCTCTTCTGGCACATTCCACTTAAAACCTCCATCACTGAGATTTATCTCTGAGTTTAATCAAATGTAATTTATATTGCAGCCTTCTCAATAAATAATTGATTTGCCCTCTCTGTTGTCTTCATCACAAATACTTCTTTGTACTCTAAAGAAATAATTGAATCAGTCAATAGTATACACAGCCCTCTTGTTTCGAAGGCAGATGGAAGATAAAGCATGAGCCTTGCTCGCAACCAGAATATACCAGGACCAAAATAATCTCCCTTAAAAAATAGTCTGCAAACAAGTTGGCAACAGAGACACCCAATTAAATCCTCTTGTGTTTTTTTCCTAATGGAGATGACCCCATGGAAGTTGTCGCTGCCGCAGAAGGAAGTTCTTGGCCAATTGCAGGCTGCGTGTGAAAATAGAAACCCTTGTCCATCTGTGGTTTAATTAACCTCTGTCTGGGTCCGAGAGCAGGCTTTCACATTCCAAGTGTTCATGCGCATTGGGTGAGAGCTCCAAACTGGGGGTTCGGCTGCCGTGGGCTGCACTATGACCCCAGCTCGCTGAATAAATCCCATTCTCCTGCTTCTCTCTCCTCTGCTCCCAGTCGACCGGCTTCCCGTGGGCAACAGGGCCTGAGCTTACAAGGATTCTTTTGTAATCCAAATTATACAAACAACTTTCCTTCACCCTCCCGTGCTTCTTCCAAAGAAAGACATGGGGAGAGGTACATTTTGCATTTGTTTTCACACATTTGTCTATTTTGAGCCCGCACTTTTCTGGAGTGGAAGAGGAGGAGGGGAAAATAATGAAGCATCAATCCTGATACTCTACGGAGGCATCCTCACAGGGAAGAATCCATTCCTTCCTCTACTGCTTTAGGAGGGGTTTTCCATATCGTATTTGTTTGCACTGTTTTTAACTGGAAACATCGTAACTGTCTGATGATGAGGGGGATTGGTTAGATGAATTACCATATGTCTATGGTGTGATGGGATATTACGCAGCCACTAAGAATCATGTTACAAAAAATATCAATACGGAAGAAAAGGTATAATGCCCTGCCAAATGGAAAAAGCAAGCTGCAGGCTTAGAGCATGAAAACGTTTTTTAGAAGTGGGTGTTCGTGTGTGTATACACTTAGGAAAAAGTTTGGAAGAGCAACTACTCCAGTGAAGCCATTGATACCCGCCCCGGGAGGTATTCTGGGTGACTCTCCCCCCCCCTTTTTTCCCTCTCCTGCATTTTCCAAATTGTAAGGTTTGAGCATGCTTCACTTTGTAACTAGAAAGGGGAAAAACAAAACAAAACAAAACAAAACAAAAAACAGTTGTTTTAAAGAATGGAAATAGAAAAGGTTTAAACATGTATGTGTTATTTTTTATCAGAAAACAAGATTGTCTTCACTTGTCATCCGCTTTCAGGGTTTTGTAAATGCCTAGTGTCTGCTGTGATGTGCATTTGTTGCTGCAGCGGTGGTGGGGGTGGAGGGGGGCGTCTCAGGACTTTCAGAAAAGCAAACCCCACAGTACCTCCCAGATTCGGTGGTAGCGAGGATGCCCTTGGGTCGCTGGTCGCTCCACTCATTCCTGAAGACTCACCTGCCCGGGGCGCCCGGGGAATATTCGATACGTTTGCCAGGGGCCTTCGCCATGCATTTGGTGAGAGGGAGTTAGCCCTGGATGTACCTTCTCACGGGATGTCAGCATCACTGTACATTATGTGAGCTTTGGATGCTGCCTCCGAGCCTTCCTTCTGTCACCCTTGGGCTATCGCGGGCAGGCACATGGTGGCTTGCCTCTCCACATCATGACCCCCTTGTCTTGCAGAGTACTCTCACTCAAATGCATTCATTTTGTGCAGGGCTTTGATCAGGTTTCCAGGAAACCGATGGCAGACCCAGAGATCTCATCAGGGAATGCCCCAGAATCAGCGCCAATGGGGAGTGCAGGTGGCAGGACTGGGCAGAGCCAGGAGGTGGCTTTGATGTAGCCGCAGCCAGGACCTCAGCGGACCCCACGTTACCCAGGGAGCTCTGCCCTGCCCTTCAGCATTGTCCCAAATCTGCAAATTGAGGCTGGGGGCTTGGACTTTTATACCCACATGTGTAATCCCCCCTATTGATTGGATGTGAGCTACCGGGGCCCCAGGGAGTGAGGTGAGAGTCACTCCATTGTCTCTCCCACATATACAGGAGGAGTATGTGTTACCAAATTTGTGTTTGTTTTTCTCCTGTTACTCTGTCTTTATTACAGGAGGGTCTCAGCCAAGAACCTATAAGGATAGAGAAAATTACGATTTTTTTTTTCTCTCCCCCAGTACCCTAATTGAAGGAAAACATCATCTCTGATACCATCACATAACAAAAACCAAAACTTTGGGTCATTCAAGTGCTCAAAGAAATACTAAAATCTGTACTTAAATGCTTCTGAAGAACATTTAGGCTTTTAAAAGTTATAGAGCACTTTAGTTACACAGACCTGCGGAAGTTTGTTTGTTAGTGTTACAGATCAAAACACATTAGGGAGTGAAGTGTGGGCGATAGGACTCTTTCTGGTGGAAGGCGATTTCTTTTTTATTTTATTTTATTTTACTTTATTTATTTATTTGACAGAGAGAGAGAGAGATCACAAGTAGGCAGAGAGAGAGGGGGAGGCAGGCTCCCTGCTGAGCAGAGAGCCAGATGCGGGCCTTGATCCCAGGACCCTGAGATCATGACCTGAGCTAAAGATAGAGGCTTAACCCACTGAGCCACCCAGGTCCCCCTGGAAGGCGATTTCTGAGAGCCGCTCACCCCAGAACCTTCCTAGGCCAGCAGGTCACCTGAGGGAGATGAGCCTTCAGACCTGAAACTGGGTCTGGGAGACACACCTCATAGCCTGCAGTCCACGGGAAAGGGATGAAAATATTGTCAACATGAGATACTGGCCAGGAGCTGCCCAGCTGTGCTGGGTGCTTCAAATAACACCACTGCATTGATAGTAATCATACAAGGGGAGTGTTGCTGTCCTCCTTTGTTCGGAGAAGTGACTTGCTCTAGGCTGAAAGGCTTCCAAATGTCAAAGCCAGCTCAGAACGCCCATCCCAATGCTGTTCTTTTCCCTTCCTTTCCCCGCCCTGCCCCCACACCTTTGGTATTTTATCTGCACCCTCTGCCTTCCTCCATGCAGAGTGGCTCCCCTAATAGGACACTTTTGGTTGCAAATGACAGAAAAAAAAAAATGCTGGGGCTGTGGCTTCAGACCAGCCCCCCCCCCGCCCCGCTCCTGCTTCTTACCCAGCCCAAATCTTCAGAATCTCCTCCTTGAAACTTCTTCGGATTAAGTCCACGTGCTGTTTGGCACTCCTGGCTCTGCCCTGTCCCAGCTCTCTCGGGCCAGTCTCTACCCTCTCAGAGCCTCCGTGCTCTCATCTGTAAGAGGCTAACAGTGCGTGCCGCGCTCGGCTGTTATGAGGAGTGAAAGCGTGATCGAAAAGGATGTGCGAATCCTTTAAAGCCTGGTCCGTGCTTTGGTCTGACACCCATGGCAACACACGCTAGTTTAGCTTGCCCCGTGACCCGCCGGAAGAAGACACAAGCCCCACCATAAACCATTCACGAAGCCAGTCGTGTGTGCTGTCCGCAGGCTCTCAGGAAGCAGGCGTGGACCAACACAGCTGTGGACGGGAAGCTAGACTGGATGGTCCCGGACAGGCCCACAGTAGCAGGACACACCAGGCTCCTCGGTCTCCACAGAGGATTACAGATATCTTTACATTCTTAAAACCGGGAGGCTTCTGTGTTTGCCCACAGGGAGGAAAATCAGAAACAGGAAGAAGTCCTAGTAGACCTTAAATAAAAAGGAAATGAAAGAAGGACCAACTATCTGAGCGTAAGGATTGGGTCCCTCGTATGATGCTTTACACTTCACTTGTTCCTAGTCTGACTCAGCCTCCGAATCCTAGGCCAGTCTTCGGAAATGCAGATTCCCAGTCTCTCGAATTAGAATCTTTGGAATCTTAGTACTTGGCTTTGCCAGGGAAGATGCCCGTGGATTCCAGATGCTCTTTACAGAGAGCCCTTTTCGGAAGTACCAGTGAAGAACATCTCTTTAGGGGAATGTGTGCATGAATAATAGGTTGAATATTATTTTGGCTCTTTAATTAGTTTACCTTTTAGCACTAATGACAGCAACCATGTTCATAAAAGCACATTTTAACAGCCCCCTAAGTGTGTTGTTCCCCTTATTCTGCTCGCTACCCGGCTAGTTAATTATACAAAATCAGCATTCTCTCCTACGCAGCCAGTATACGTAATTATTTGTCCATTGCAAATCAACGCCTGGATAATTGCATGATAGAATTCTAAATAAAATAAGTTATCTCTGCTGCTGGGCTCTGAAATTCCCCCCACAATCTGTTCCTAAATTGGACAACCTAACAGATAATAGAGCTCTTTCAGCAATGGGCAGAAACTTGTCGGACGGGCAGCGGGAGAAAAAAACCTCTTTGAAATGTTCTTATCATCAAGATGGATGGCCTGGTGATTCAAATAGATATGCAGAAGGAGGGAGGGTGTCTCAGTTTGGGTATTGTGTTAATAATTCATAAGGTGATCTCCCGATTGCCTTCAGGAAGGAACATCCTGTTCCTAATTGCACCCTTATTCCCAGGCAACCAAAAGTATTTCCCAAACAGCTGGGACCATCACTCCTACTGCAATAGGCTTTGCTATGGTTAGCTTTGGGCCACTGGTGCTTAATGTGAAATATATTATTTGGGGAGGAGGAAAGTAATAAATATTTACTGAATGACTGTGTTGTGCCAGGGAGTGTGCTAAGAGTAAAATGTGTTTTGTTTCATATAATCCTTCTCACTGTCCTAGAGAACAGTGCATTTAACGACAGTGTTCTGCAGATGGAGAACGAACACTCAGAGAAGTGAAATAACCTTCCCTGTATTAGACACACACGAAGTCGCAGAGCTCCTGAAAGGCCAGTGGACTCCAAAGAGTTAGGCATGGTACCCCTCACTGGTCGTGTGACCTTGTGCCCGTGACCTCACTTCCCTGTGCCCCTGCCCCTGCCCTCACCCCACCTAGGTATTGTGAGTCCTCAGTAAGATAGCTTATAAAACTGGAACAGGCTTGTCTTCGGGGATCCTCCCAGCTTTCTACTCTTCCTTCCAAATCCTGGCCCCCGTTATATGGAATAAATGTTGGTGTCTTTCTGTCTTGCCCCCAGCCACCCAAGAAAATTCATACCTTGAAGCCCTAGCCCCCAGTGTGATGGTACTGGAAGTGGGGCCTTTGGAAGGTAATTAGGTTTAGATTAAGTCACGAGAGTCTACCTGTGATGGGATTAGTGCCCTTGTACGAAAAGGGAGAGAGACCGCACATACACTCTGTCTACCGTGGGAAGACAACGGCAATCTGCAAACCAGGAAGAAAGCTCTCACCCAGAACAGAATCAGCCAGCACCTTCGTCTTGGACTTTTGACCCCCCAGACTGTTGTTCAAGCCCCCACCCTATGGGATTTTTGTTCCAGCAGCCTGAGCTGACTGAGACACTTCCTGAGACATTGCAGTATCTATCCAAACCTACAAGCGAGCACTCAGCTCACTGGGAGGAATTTGTGGAAGTTGACCTCTGCCAGACAGGGAAATACTGCTACCTGTCAGAAGTTAAAAAAGAACTCACAGGCTGAGCACAGCAACACACTCAGCTTGGCTCTTGCGTGTGCTCCTGTGGCCGGCGCATTACAATCCGTGACGAGTCGGGGGGATAAAGGGAAAATAACCTTGGGTGTGACATAGCTTTTATTTGGCCATTAGCAGTCTTCAATGAACAACCTGAAGTGGGAGGCCATGTGTTATTCTCGTGGATTCTGCGTCTCTACTCAGTGTCATAAAAACATGCTAATTGCCTGCTTCCTCTGGACCCTGACTTCTGATAGGGGTGCTTGTTAGTTGAAGCTTCTGCAAGGTCACTCCCCGTGTGGGACCATCACATCACCGGCAGCGCCTTCTACTCCAAGACTGGGTCTCTGTGTTCTTCCTGACAGCAGCTTTGAGGACTGTTCAGAACAGGGGAGTTTGCTCAGTGCTCCCTGGGGACTGCTGCAATTTAAATTCCGAGGAGAGGCATTTCCTGGGTTGTAAGGGGAGCAGGTTTGTGATGAGGTTGAGAAAGGCTCTTCCTTAATGGCTCAACGCAAAGGCAACGTTAAAATAACCGTGGGTGTGACATTGACTTTATTCCATTAGGGATTTTATTCCTTGGAGACTAAGTGAATTACACTGACAGAATGGATTTGAAATAGGGTCTGTATGGAAGGGGTGTTCCATGACCCCTTACACTTCTCCATAGTGATTCTGACTCTGGGGGTCCACTTGCCTCTTTTGAGTAAAGAATTAAATTCATTCATTTATTCAGTTATTCAGTAGACCTGGGCACTGCCGGTCCACTCTGTGCCGGGCACCATGCTAGGTTTAGAAACCAGAGATGAATCCGTTCAGCCCCCACCCCAGTGGAGCTCAAGTGCAGAGAAGGAGGCATGAGGACAAAGTCAGTGAGGTGCCACAGAAGCCTTGACAGGTGCTGTGAGGGAATCGTGTGCTAGAAAAATGCTGTGCCCTGGTACCTTGGTCAACAATTCCATCATAGCTCTCTACATTCTGGAACTTACAGACTAAGCAGAAGGCTGGATTTAAACAGATTATTACAAATGAGATTGAGTCATCGGGAGAATGCAAGGGGGGAGTATCAGGAGAATATTATGGAGGCATTTCCGAGGGGACCTCCCAGATAGACCCTTGGGATCAGAGGAGCCCTGGGCACATGGTACTGTGCTGAGACCTCAGGTGTGGAGTGGGGAGGGGCGTGTGGGGATGGACAGAGACAGGGCAAGACAGTGCCCTCCAGCCCCAGACAACAGCGGGGCAAAGCTGTAGAACATAGCCTGCCTTGCACACATGAGCTCCGATTGCCAGTCACTGTCCTATGTTGCTGTCTATGTGTCATTTCTTTGACCTACACAGTGACCCAGTATGGGAACAGTGGTTATTAGCTACTCTTCAGAGAAGAAAGACACTGTGGCAGACATGGAAGGATCCTACCCAACACAACACAATGAGGAGAATGGGTGGGAGAGCTGGGACCAGAATGCAGATCCTTAGAATCCAGAGCTCTTGTTCTGAGCCATTGAACCCTCTTGCCTCCCAGTGGAAGATCTCAGGTCTTGGCCTGGGACAAGAGAGATTCTCTTCCTAGCTCAGCTGGCAGTAATTTTACTTACCTCTCTGGCTTTGGGTTCTTCATTCATAGAATGATGACAATGCCTATTTCCGGTAGCCCTGGAGGAGTAAGGGGGAGAAGGTCTGAGAATTTCAGGCACAGTGTATGTGTTTATAGGATACTTGTCTTTAAGAGTAAGATAGCTGCCAGTTTGCTGCAGGCTCCATAAGGGGTCTCCTCAAATAGCTGTGACACAAAGTAAGACGTGGCAAGTGCCCTAACCAAATATGGAGTAAGGTGGACCAATGCCAAAGGGCTTAATGGCTAAAAGCATGACCTTTGTCATAACACCTGGGCTCAAACTCAGGCTGTCAGATTTGACTATGTCAGATTTTCTTCCTTTTTATTATTTTTCTAAGATTTTATTTTATTTATTTATTTTTTTAAGCAATCTCTACGCCTAGGGTGGGGCTTGAACTCACAGTCCCGAGATCAAGAGTTGTACGCTCTTCTGACTGAGCCAGCCAGGTGCCCTGATGATGTCGGATTTGAATAGTTTCTTCCAAGAAGATATATGCAAAGGACAGTGAGCACAAGAAAAGATGCTCAACATCATTAGTCCTGAGGAAAACACAAAACAAAACTCTGATATCGCTAAACACTCATAAGGCCGGCTAAAACAAAAAAGGCAAACAGAAGTATTTGTCTAAAGACAAACAGAAATATTGGCAAGAAAATCTGGTAGAGAAACTGAAATCCTCATACTTGCAGGCAGGATTATAAACCAGTTACAGTCACTTTGGAAAAACACTAATAGTTTCTCAGAAATTTAAACATAGAGTTACCATATGACCCAGGATTATACCTAGGAGAGAAGGGGTACTCAGGGAGAAATGGTGCGATACTAAGAATCGGCAAATCCATAGACAGCAAATGGACTAGTGGTTGCCTAGGCTGGTTTCGGGGAGATGGGGAGTAACTGCTGAAGGGTGCAAGGCTTATTTTGGGAGTGAAGGTAATGTTAAACAGTTAGCTAGCGATGATGGCTGTACAACTCTATGAATGTACTAAAACCAGTGAATTATATTCCTCAGAAGAAGGAATTGAATGGTATGGGAATTATATCTCAGTAAAGCTGTTAGAAATTCCAGTCTGCTGTTGGTGTTGGTCATTGACATCATCTTCCATAAAATAGGGCAGGTGACAGAGTCTAACTTAAAGAGCAGCAGGGAGGACTACGTGAGAGGTTGCACGGAAAATCTTGGCACAGTGATTGGTAGAGTGAATGGTCGAGAATTGAGAGTGACAGTGTTGGTGATTTTCCCAAAGCACGTGTCCTTTCTTTTGTCCATCCTGAAGCGTAGGGTCAGTGGGGCTTTCAGCAAAAGGCTGGGGATTCATGATGACTTGGGACACATGAAGACTGACCCTTATGCTACTACCCTCACATCATATGTGTCTCTGATGAAACAGCCTTATGGCTCCGATGTCTGTTATTTATTTCTTTACTAATATAACGGAGACCTTGCTCAAGATGTGCTCATGAAAAATTACCCTTTTAATGGTGGAGCATTTAATGAGAAACCAGATTATCTACTGCGTAAGTGTCCTTCATACAAATTAGCTTGGCCCTGGGTCCTAATCTAAATTGGGCTCCCTACTTTCCTCTAAATGGCCTAATATTTTCTTATTAATCTCTGCCCTCGTTCACCTGGGCTGGCTCTGCCTCCTGATGAAGTGTCCTCCTTGGTAGAGCTCTGTGCCTTGAAAAATGTTTCTTAAGGCTGTCTTTGTGTCTGACCCATGGACATTTTCTGGGACATGATGTGGAGGCTGGAAGATTTTTGTTGCATTTTCAAGTTGTCTCTCCAGTGGAGTTTTAATGCTGCCAGTGTATTAGGTATTGACAGATCTGGGCCAGGTGAGTTTTGGTACCATATAAAGATGAGGAAGTCAGGGAGAGTGAGAAGCAATTCATCCTGGTGGTTAAGAGCACAAGCTTGAAAACATAAGACACCTGCAAACCAGAAGTCTGGGCTTTGGCTCAGATAGATCTGGGTTCAGGTCACATTCAGCAATTTTGGACAAGTTACTTGGCCTCTCAGATGTTCAGTTTAGATCCTCATTTATAAAACCGTGAATGACCACACATATGTCTAGGGTTATTTCTGGGGCTAAACAAGTTGGTATGGACAATGTGCTTTGAATAGACCCTAATAAATGCTTCCTGTATAGAGCTTGGAGAAGCCCCACACAGTGAAAGGTATATGATTAGTGACTGAAATACTGTCCTGTGTTGAAGAAACAGAGACGGTATCTGGGACCCATATCCTTCCCAAGAGCCAGAGCCAGCCCTAGGCCGCCCCCACCCAACTTTGCACGATCATGCAGAGAGTGGTGACCTGTAGGACCACAGCTGTGGTGTTGAGCTAGATGTCTGTACAGGGTGTATCATGGCAAGTGTCTTCTTTGTTCTGTGCTTTAGTCTCTGACATCCGCCCTCACAGAATCCTGAGGCTGAATTTTTACATTGATTATAAGTTCTAACTAATCATCCCTGTGTTATATCTGCTTTGTGGAATATAATTCAAAGGCTTGAATATACCAGGAGTTAGCAAGGGTACAGTGGGATAAAGCACCAGCTGGAAATTAGGAGTCTGACTCTGCAGACATTTCTCCTTTGTGCCCTCCCTTCCTCAGCATCGTATCTTCTATGTGCTTCTTTACTGGGCTGGTAATAGTGGCGACAGCTGCCATTTTCTGAGAACTTAACCACGTGAATCCGTGCTTCGCACATACTCTCTCCTGTAAGTTACTATTCACCATAAATCTGAACGTAGATATTGTATCCATATTTGACAGATGAGGAAACTGAGGCTCAGTAGACAGTTTAGTTGGTTTTCAAGTGAGAAAGCCATGACTCGAAATGAGGATGTCCACCAAAGCTGCCGCCTTCTTACACAACTAGCGTAGCACATTGTGCATTTTAATTTCTGGTCACCAAAATCTCGAGCTTGTAGGGGCACAGACTTTGTCTCCTACGTCTGTTGCAGTGAGTTATAGCATCTGGCACAGAGGAGACCCTCAGTGAGGGACGACAGAATAAATAAGTGAACTGCAGGTTAATGCTTTTTTAGTTGAAAAGCATTATGGAGTGTTAACTGTTGCTGCTGTTTTTCCTCTGTTTTCAGCTCCAATAAATCTCAGCCACATTATAGAAAGGCCTTAGTTTGCACATCATATAGGTAAAGGGAAGTAGGCTGAGTTCTCTCTTGTGCACTCAGCTCATTCTGCCCCATGATGGCAGGCTTGATGGAGGAGTTGTTGGAAGTTCAAGTTCGTGATGTTCTGGGACATGAGCATCAGAAGACAAGAGTGCCCCAGGTTTTAAGAACCATGGTTGCAAAGTTTATGAAAGTTTGATGATATTAGAAATTTTAATTCCTGTGCATTCTTCTTTTTTTCTGACTGGGTGAACTTGGGGCAAGCTCCTTGAATTCTGTGACGTTCGTACTCTTTGTCTAGAAAATGGATATGGTTGAGGTTTTACGAAGAGTGGGGATCAGGTTTACAAAACATCTCCCAAGAAACACTCAGCTCACAGAAACTTTACTGTCCTTATTTTATGTGGATGTATTTGAATGTCTGGTTGACACATCCTAGCAAATTACTATGTTAATAATTACCGAGAAAGGCTGTTGCAGGATTTGGGCTCACCATACCAAGTAGCCTCTTTCTACACACACACGAGTTAGCAGAAGAGATATTGTAAAACCATTTTTTGATAATTGTCCCTGGGTCATTACTTGATACAAAGCAATTACGCTGGAGTCTCACTATAAAACAGCCCATGGAACTGGGTGTAGGAAGGTCTTGGACCCTGGCCAAAGTCATATGAAACGCTGGAAATGCCAAAGAGGCTTGGTGCTAATTCTACTCTAACAAGAATGTCAGACCTGAACTCTTAGTAGGTGGTGATTATTTGTTGAATACCTGGTGTGTATCAAGCTCTGTTTTGGGCGCTTTATATGTGTTGTCTGATTTAATTATCTTAATGCCCCGTTGGGGTTGGTTATTTTTAACTCGTTTTTGTTTGTTTGTTTGTTTGTTTGTTTTTCTTGCCCAAGAAAACAGAGGATCCGCGAAAACTAATTTTCCTCTGGATTTTAAAGGATAGAATCAGAATTTTTAAATTTAAATTTTTTTTTAAATTTTTACGTTTAAATTTAAATTTAAAAGGATAGAATCAGCCTTCTTTCCTACTCCACCCAGTGGTTTGACTTTCTTGGAAACCAGAGAAGGCAGCTTAGCACTGGGGATATTTAAAGACAATGGGACCTGCATACCTACATGCCTGAATCCTGCTTTTCTCTGTTTTTAGGTCAGGATCGCAGTGAAGCCACTTTGATAAAGAGATTTAAAGGTGAAGGGGTCCGGTACAAGGCCAAGCTGATCGGGATTGATGAGGTTTCTGCGGCTCGGGGAGACAAGTTATGTCAAGATTCCATGATGAAACTCAAGGTGCTGTGCAAGCATTTTACTTTTATTATGGGGGAAGGGAGTGATTATGATCATTATGGTAAAACTTTTTACTTATTCATTTATTAGTAAATTACATGGTTCACTGATGAATCACTGCATGTATTCATTGAGAAGAGATTTCAATCGTTACGAAAATGTTTATTGAGCACCTGCTATGTGGAGGTATTTTGCTGGAGCCCAGTTTTGTAACTTCTGAGCATATCACCTTTTACTCAATGTTATCTTCATTGTGCAATACCTACAAAAAGAAAAGTAAAACTGTCAAATGTTATAGTCCCCCTCAGATTTTATGAATCTTCACCCCTCTGTTATTTTTTAGTACATTTTAAATATTTACCATATGAGAAATATGGTAAAAGATGCTGTGTTAAGATAAAAGCTAATTTTATTCATTCTTATCATTCCTATTAATGTTTCCAAACACTATGTAAAAGAAAAATATTTTTTAAAGTAATATGTATGATATTGTGGGATATGGAGATATCACAGAGAGGTATCTGAAAGTAAATGCTATAAAGAAGGCCTTTTTATTGAGAAATTGAAGAAAGAAATTGGAAAAAAATTAATATACACAATAAAATTATGTTATTAAATGGCCTTTTAAAACATATGAAAAAGAGCATCGTTTGTTCCCACATTTTTTTTAAAAGATTTTATTTATTTATTTGAAAGAGAGAGGTCACAAGTAGGCAGAGAGGCAGGCAGAGAGAGGGGGGGAAGCAGGCTCCCTGCTGAGCAGAGAGCCCAATGTGGGGCTCCATCCCAGGACCCTGAGACCATGGCCTGAGCTGAAGGCAGAGGCTTAACCCACTGAGCCACCCAGGCGTCCCGTTGTTCCCACATTTTGGTCTTCATATAGGCTACATTTCTTTCTTTTAAAAAGCGATTTAAAATATTGAAAAAACAAATGAGTGAGCAGGAAGTCTATACAAGATACCTTATGCATTTAACACATATAATATAAGTATCTTCCCTATTACAGAATTCACAAAATGTTCTTTGTAAAATATTTTGAAAATACAGAAAAATATAAGGAGAAAAATGAAAATCACCCATGATACACAAAGATTGATGTCAACAATTTTATGTATAACCTATGATCTGTCTTTGTATTTTTATGTATATGATATGAATTATAAACACATGTAATATAATTGGAATTACTATTTATATAATCTTATATCCTTTTATTCTCACCTAATATTATGTTATGAGAATTTTTTTTCATATCTTCAAATAGTCCCTCAGGATACAACTTGATCAGTATATTTATTTTTTTAAGTGTAAGAAAGGAGGAACAAAAGTAAAAAAATATATGTATATATATGCAAGGCTGGCCAAGTGCTTCCAGCTACAAACCGGGACAGTATCTGTAAAACACTCTCTATGTTACCTTTTCTTTCCTATTTGCTTAATAAATCAGAGCTATTATTTTTATTTATGCTATACAAATTGTCTCAGCAGTTTAACATGGATATCAGATGCTAAGTGTCCTTGTAGTATGGCTGTAGGAATCATCATTTTAAAAAAATCTTAATTTTCTTTTTTTTTTTTAATTTTTAAAAGATTTTATTTATTTATTAGAGAGAGAGAGAGAATGAGTGAGCATGGTCTGGAGGGAGAGGGAGAGAGTATCTGAAGCAGATTCTATGCTGAGCGCAAAGCCCAAAGCAGGGCTTGATCCCATGACCACGAGATCATGACCTGAGTGGAAACCAGGAGTCAGCTGCTTCACTGACTGAACCACCAAGGCACCCAAAAATATTAATCTTCAAAACAGTGTACCCATTATTTTTTTAGCTCTTATATAACCAAGCTTTGTTTTAATAGTTATGTATCTATTATAAGGTATACTAGAAAAAGGTTTTAAAGATACCCATATCATGATTTCAGATTATCACCTTGTAAAAAGTTAATGTTTTTCCTTCCTTCCTTCCTTCCTTCCTTCCTTCTGTCCTTCCTTCCTTCCTTCCTTCTTTCCTTCCTTCCTTCCTTCCTTCATTCCTTCCTTCCTTCTTTTCTTTCCTTCTTTCTTTCTTTCTAATTAAGCAATGTTATGAGATTTTAGAGCACTCTACTCATGAGCTCTCTTCTGCTAAGCTCCAGTCTGATTGATAAGTAGATAGCAAAGTCTGAGAGGAGGAATTCTAAAGTCCAGTCTTATGACTGATAAATGCTGGGATGAAGGACGTGACCAGGATACATGCCACAGTGGGCATCCTGGAAAGAGACGGACTGCCACCCTTAGTTTGTGGAGCAGTTGGATAACTGCATCCCTTCCTGTTCCCGCCAGCCCCCGTCCAGCCCCCGAGCAGGACCTGTGATTCATACATGAGGTCAGACCAGAGGGCAGCCTCTCTAGCAGTGGGCACGTTACAGAGAGAACCCAAAACACACTGAGCTCGGAGTCCTCAGCCTCCCTCCAGACTCCCATCAGATAGAGCCATGCCTTCTCGCCCAAGGAGACCCCACTCAGGGATAGGGATGAAGGCCAGGATCTTCATTTTTGCTGAAGGTCCCTCCTTACTGAGTATGAGGCCAGGCAAATAGAGATTTGCTCCTGACAAATATTTATTAAAGGACATCAAGAAAAATCTACCAACAGCCTGGTTCTCACCCAGAGCCACAAGTAGGTCTACTGAGGAGCTGATGCTTCTTCTCCCGGCCTCCTGGTAGAGAGCCACTCACCAGGCACATGTCCCAGAGCACCCCGTCGGCCAGCTCCATTCATAGAAGCGCTGCGGTCTGAGGGGCTTGGAGCAGGAGTCTGCCTGTGCTCACTGAAGCTTCTCCGTCTGCCTTCACGGTGACTCAAGCTAGCGGGTCTAGGACTGGTGGTGATTGCTGACTTGGACCATGTGTGTGTGTTACCTGCCGTGAGGTGCCCCATCTGTCACCCCTCAGAACTGTGAGGTCCCAAAAGCCCTGAGAATTTGTCCTGCCATGACACACTCCTACTCCTGTCAGATGCATGGAGCTCGTGGAGCAGTTCTTGGTTCCCAGACAATTGTGTTTCATTATTTGCAAATCGCTGAGAAGAATGTTGACATTTCAGCTCCCAGTGGTTTCTCTCTTTAGGAAACAGAAACATAAATGATCGATTCTCCATTTGGCCACCTGCCCAGGAAAGAAAGAGGCAGAGAAGTACAAAATGCCTGTTAAACCTTGCAAAAGGGTGCACTTGTTCACATTAGGCCATATGAGAAATAAAAAGAAAATCTGCTTTCCTTTGTTAGACTCTTTGAGGCTGGTACCTTTTCCTGTTTAGAGAATTTTCTTCTGGATTGTAAAGATTTAAGAGGGGAAATCATATTCCAAGTATGAGTGGGCTGTTGCCTGTCCTCCAGCAAAACATCATTATCATTGTATTTTAATTTAGAGTCAACATAAGCATCTTCCCATCTATCATCTCTTTTGATTTTGTGAGATAGATATTAGCCTCTCTGTTTTATAAATAAGACATCTGAGGTTCATAGAAGTTAAAGGATTTGCCCCGGAACCTTCATTTAACCTGTTTTAAGCCCAGAATTTCAAACCTCAGTCTCCGGATGTCCAGTGTCTGATAAGACAGTTTAATGCTTAATTATATTCTTTTTTGTATCTCCGTTTAATTTATCTTGGTTGCCCAATGAGATTTTAAGCCCTTACTGGTAAGTTACTGCCCAGTACCCACACATCATTGACTTACAAAGTAGTCAGCTTTCAGAGTCCTTGGGCAAAACGGTGGTGGTTGAAACTCCAGAAGGGGATGGGCTCTCCCAGAGACGATGCCTGGAGGGCTAATTTCAGAGCTCTAAATATGTCAGCTGGGGTCCTCTAAGAAGCAGAGCCTACCCTGGCTAGGTGAGATGAGGACACTTTAATGAAAGAGCCACTTAGAAAGGGTAGGTAAGGGCTGCCTGGGTGGCTCAGTGGGTTAAAGCCTCTGCCTTTGGCTCAGGTCATGATCCCAGGGTCCTGGGATCGAGCCCCACATCTGGCTCTCTGCTCTGCAGGGAGCCTGCTTCCCTTCCTCCCTCTCTCTCTGCATGCCTCTCTGGCTACTTGTGATCTCTGTCTGTCAAATTAAAAAAAAAAAGAAAGAAAAAGAAAGGGTAGGTAAGGTTAAGTAAGGGAACTAGGGATGGTGATGCTCTCAGGAACCTTCAACAGTAGAAAGCAGCCACCATCCTGGGAGGAAATATATTTACTGAAACCCATAGAGAGCAGGATTGAGGAGGAAGCCCACTCCCTCACCAAGCAAGAATATAGGCACTGCCAGAGCTGTAAGACAAGGAAGGAAAGGATGTGTTCAGAATACCATGAGATCTCTCCCCAACCACCCTCTGATCTCCCGCCCGTCTTGCCCTGGTGGAACCCAGCTGGAATCCAGAGGGCAGGAAGCCCAGAGGACCAGGAATTGAAGTCCACAGGGGCCAGGCTCTGGGCACAAAGCAGAGGAGAGGAGAATATTTAAGTTCTTTTTTTTTTTTTCTTTTTAACTGGGAAAAGTGAAATTTGGGGTTAGTTTTTTTCCAAGGCTTCTATAGCTAATAACTGGGATGGTTGGAATTAGAGACCAATTTTTTGTTGTTGGTTTTATTTATTTTTTTAATCATAGAATGTTCTGGAATAGCACTGTAGGTTTTCAGCCATCCATGCCCAAAACCTGTTGTGTTTTGCTACCTGCTTTTCAGGATCCACTGAGATCATAGCTGTGTGCTGTGTGCATGCACTGTGTGCATGCACTGTGCTGGGTAGAGTTTCTCAGACCCCTCTCCTGTGCTTTCCCTTATCTCATCCTCAGGGGACCCGTAGCTGGACAGGGCAGCCTGTTAATCCTGCCTGATGCATCTGACCCTTTGTATGTCACTTCCTTCCTGGGGATGTTTGTGTCCATCATTTCACAAGCGTCTGGCACATGGCATTGCTTCATAGTATGAATGTTAGTACCCGTAATAATGATAACTGTTATTCACCCAGCTCTCCTGACATGTGACACACTGTGCTAAGTGCTGTATGCGTGTAACTATTTTCAATATCTGAACACCCTTATGAGGTAGGAAATGTGATTATTTTCATTTAAACTTTCCCTTCACTGTGTAGTCTGGGAGCCGATGGTTCCACCTGGCTGTTTGCAGAACATTTTTGACATATCTATAGTATATTGTATAGTCATTTCTTTCTTTCTTGTTTTTTTAATCTGTGATTTTCCCAAAAAAAGCTCTTAAGCAAGGTTATAATAGAAGGAAGCCCAACATAGGAATCTGAAAGATTGCCATTTGACTTTTCTCTCTGTCTTATTAGTTCCTTGAGGTTTCAGGAGGTCACTTTAGCCCCTGGCCTTACGTTTCCTTATATGTAAACTAAGGGAGATGATTTTTTACTTTCTAGGATTAGGGCATGGGCTACGTTACATGACAGGGAAGAGAACCTGTAGCACATAAAAGTAGGTCCCCAAGAAAATGCTTGACTGTGTTTTCCAGATTTCCAGCAGTGACTTAGGTGGCTAACGTGAGGCACAGAGACCCGAAAGGCACCTACAGCCACATCTTCTGACCACCCCACCCCCACCCCCCACCCAGTCCAAGCTGTCTCCTGGACCTCTGCTGGTTCTGCATCCCGGCAGTGAATAATCTTGTGGAGAGATGAGACCGGGAGGCATGCCGTCTGCTGGCAAACTTGCATGGCCTTAGTGCAATTTTTCAGAGCTTGACTCGGGGTCCTGTCTCGCAGGAGAAACATGCTTGATAAAATTAGAGTTTTATTTCCCCAAAGATAGCCCTGCACGGATAGTCCTTCCCTCTTCCATTTGTCATGGAAAGCCACCCCCAGCAGCCCCAAGCCGAAATGCTCCTGGGACGCATATGTGGGCTCTTTCCATTCTGTCCGTCCCCTTTTGTGTACAGCTGCATTCTGCTGTTAGAGGCGGCAGTGATTCAGGGAGCAGAGGACTGTGAGGACTGTTTCTGGGACAGAGACGTTGGAGCAGCTCTCCTTGATTGGAGGTGCCGCCCTCTCCCCACCAAGGACTGTGATGTTCTCTCCTAAGAGGAGTTAAACAAGAAGGAAGGACTCCTGGCTCCTTTGACACTGTCCCGCCAGTCCTTCCCTTTACAACGGAGCTACTTCTTGTTCTCTTTCTGCGTTACGTCTGGAGATCAGAAGTTGGAGGTCCAGCTACAGATAGGTAGCGGCATCAGGTGTTTGATTCCAAATCCAGCCGAGAACCCAGCATTCAAGATGAAGATTTCCAGAGTTCAAAGTCCAGCGGGCCCACTCCCTGAGGCAGGGAAAGTCACTTCCCCTTTCCCATGCCAGCTTGAGGCTGCGCTCCATTCTCAATACTGGGCATGTAGGATGGATAAAACAGAGTTCCAGGCACAAATGAGCTTTCGTTCTACTGGGCAAAGGCAGACAGTCACCAGATGAACCAATAAGTATGTCAGATGACAGTAAGGACCCGTGAGGAAAAGGGAACCAAGGAGGTGCAAAGGAGGCGGGGTTCGGAGACTGTGTCCCCAAAAAAATAGCTTTAGAAATAAGAATTACGCCCTAGGGCTGCAAAAACCTACTTTGGCCATTCTCCCCTTGTTCCTTAGAATCTCCCCTCAGTGAATTCACGGGAAAGCAAGCTGTACATTGAGGACTCTAGAAACTTCCGGTTAAGCAGAACAGTTACAGAGACAGAGGACTTAGCTTTGGGGGGGGGTGGTGAGTCACTCTCTTCAACTATTGAGAGGACAGGCAGTGCCGGAGGGTTCTCTGGTCACTGAGCGGCAGTCCTGAGGGACCTAAAGAGCAACGCTGGGGAGGGTTACCTGGAGAGGTTTTTGGCTTGCTGGAAAGAAGCCACCACGGGAAGGATTAGGTGCCCCCTGCAGCGGAAGTCTGCAGAGCTGAGTTGTAAGCTTAGCTCTCCGCCAGCCCCCTATGCTGCCTCAGCACAGCAGACCCCCTCCTCACAGACATCACTTTCCTCACTTGTCAGCAGGAAATGTGGAAGACTTTCTCTAGCTCTGACATTCTGTATGTCTGCAAGGATGTAAGTGGCACTCAAGAATGAACGGGTGACTCAGGAGGGAGTGGATTTCCTGCTAGTTGGTCCCCAGACAGGAACCAGAGCACAGAGTTTTAGGGACAGTCATTCATTTACTAGAAGAAGTTAACTTTTGTGACATCCCTGTAGTGTTGCAGGCACCATACTGGGTACTTGATATAAGTTTTCATTTAATTCTCTCCTGCATGCAAGGATAGTGTTTACACTTGAGGAAGTGGCAGTGAGAATTAAGTCATTTGCTCAAGATCACGGAGAGCCAGGAGCATAAAACCAGCCGTCGGGATTGCACAGAGCATTTCTGGTACCCACAATGAGGATAACCAAACAGCCTCAAAGGGGGTGCCCCGTCCCTGTGCCTTCTGGTCATCCCTGTTCTGAATACCGTTGCTTCTCTGACACTGGGGTCGTGAACATGCTCTTCTTATGTGAGCGCAGATGACTTTTATCTCCCAGAAACATGATGTCATGCTGATTTTCAACTTTTCTACTCCTAGAAGCCCAGAACTATAACCACTGATAATTGGACTTGATCTTGCACTCAGGGCAGTCTGATAGCAATGACGGGGTTAGAAGCTCCAGAACACTTAATGCAGATCTCTTGTCCTCACCCTCTGAGTGACACCCTCATAGGAAGCCTGTGCTTCCCTGTCATTGGCCACCACAAAAGCTAGTTTAAAAAGCAAGTGTCTTCGCCCTTAACTTACATCATATCAACTGTGGGAGATCTCTGGATAGCACATTCATCCTGCAAGAATGACAGAGTGCCTCTTCCCTCCAGGTACTGTCCTGAGCACCCGGGATAGAGCACTGAGCAGAGCGACACCCCTGCCATTTGTGATGTTTGCCTTCTAACTGACTCGGATACGCAGCTTTGGTTTATAAAAAGTTTGGGAAAGTGGGGAGACAGGGGCATTGATCAATGGGATGTGTTTGCTAGGTACCTTCCTACTGAAAAGGATAAAGGAAAACAGAAAACTTGTGTGGGTAAAAAACTGCAAACCATAAGCATGTAACTCTGGTGATCGTATTTTTTCCAGACAGAAGGAGACAAGCAGTCTGGCCGTGGTTTTTATTTTCTTTCTACTCTCTAAAATCGATTACGGTGAAAACTATCTCCGGAAGTAAAGATAAAATCACATTTAGGAACATATTCTATGACTCCTCTTTATTTAATAGGTTGAAACCATGTACAGTATGAAGGCCAACAACATATTATTAATAAGAGGATCATATTGTATTTATCTTAAGGTCTTGGATTCTGAGCTGATATCTAGGCATAAAGGAGGCGTTCTGTAAATCTTAGATAGTCATGTGAATCAGTGTTCAGGTGTCTGTTGATACAGTGTTAGATATAATGTTAGGGTACCAGTTACCCTAAAATATCAAGAAGAGGCCAGCACTCCGGGGAGGGAAGCATGGAAGGAGCGAATGTGAGAGAGAGCATTGTGAGTGATTGGTGGTATTGGTGGGTGGTATCTGACTGCCACCAGGACTGGAGGGAATCTTCAAATGTACACTCTCAAGTGAAAACCATTTCCTTCTTTCAACAGGGCGTTGTTGCTGGCGCACGTTCCAAAGGAGAACACAAACAGAAAATCTTTTTAACCATCTCCTTTGGAGGTATCAAAATCTTTGACGAGAAGACAGGGGTAAGTAAAAGAATCACATGGCATTATGAAATTGAATCCATTGACAGATGTGCCCTTAAAAGCCTCTCCTCTCTGGGCAGGAATATCAAACAAGCATAAAAACACATAAAGCGACTGACAGACTTGATCAACTGTGATCGTCCATCAAAGGGAGGCTCTTCCCTGACTTGGCCACAGTGTTTCTAATGGTGTGATTTGTGATGAAAGTGTCACACAGGCCGGGAATCTAACGGGAGACTGATGAGCTTTGACGCGCGGTGGGTGATGTGACAGCTGAAGTTCAATTTCTTTGTGTGTTGGCAACTTTAATGACATGCATCCTGGAGGGAGACACATGAATGTCTCTTGACTTGGTCAGAGCCTCTAGAGTCTCCTGAGTTTAGCCTGTGCCACCTTGCAATTGCTGTAATTGCAAAGGATGGAGTTTTCAATCTTGGGAAAATCTGTCACCGCATGACCAGGAAATGTCAGGGCTGATGTGTTTGTTGAACCTGCCAAGGAGGTGGTTTGTGTTTTTATCAGCCCCCCACAGCAGTTAGCTTGTACACTCATCCCCAGGGCTGCCCTGACTTTGGTGGTGTCCTGTTCACTGGCGATAAGGGAAAAACAGAAAAATGTTCTACGCTCTGTTTGGTGCAGAGAGCAAGAGTCAGATGGACGTGGTTTTTTCCTTTTATTCCTTCCGTGTTTTACAGCTTATAAAATACTTTACATATATCACCTCCCTTGTACTTCCCAACTTAATTTTCAAATGCTGTAGGCGCCACCAGACTCAACCGGCAGAGTTACTCAACCTTAGTCATTTTGCATTACATTTTCTCCCCTTTATTCTGACTCCTATTGGGATCCCATATGGGTAGGAGGATGATAATTTAACAGTAAAAATGGGTTTTGAAGAGAAGTTATTTTTGAATAATTAGTAATAGGATAGATATTTGTCTGCCCAGATTCATAGCAGCATTATTCACAGCGACCAAAAGGTAGAAACCATCATTGGATGAGTGGATACAGAAAATGTGGTGCCTGCCTCCAATGGAATATGAGTCCACAGAAAAAGGAAGAAAGTTCTGACCCATGCTATTACACGAAGGAAACTTGAAGACATGCAAAGTGAAACAAGCCAGTTATAAAAAGGCAAATTCTGTAGGATTCCACTTCTGTGACATATCTAGAGACATGAAATTCAGAGAGACAAAAGTGGAACGGTGGTGGTGAGGGCCTGCGGCAGGGATTGGGGGGGCATGTGATGAAGAGTGAGTGTTTAGTGAGTATAGAGTTACCATTTGGGAAGAAGAAAATGGCGCTTGTGATGGATTGGGGGAGGCTCACTGTACAACGCTGTCCTTGCACTTTATATCCCTGAACTCTATGCCAAGAAATACTTAGAATGGTAAATTTTTAGTTATGTGAAGTTTACCATTATAAAAAAGCTTGTGGTGATAACTCCCCTTCATGGGGTACCTACTGTGTACTAACATGCATGTCAGTCATGTTACATACATGATTCAGTTTTGCCCTCACAGCGGTCTTATGGGAAAAACAATAGCAACAATTAATTCATCAAGCACATAATATGTGCCAGGCATTATTGTGAATCCTTTGTAAATACCAGTTCTGTTAACCCTCACGACAGCCCTGTGAGGTAGATGGCGGTACCCTCTCAAGTTTATAGCTGGAGATACTGAGGAGAGAAACGTAGTCCTAATTTATTGAAAGTAAGTGGTGGTTGGAGACAGGATTAGAATCCAGGTTAGTCTGCCTCATGAGTCTTCTCACTCAGCCTTGATGCCTGTTATCTCTCAGGATAAGTGACCTTGCTAAGGTTATCGAGCAAGTAGGAGGCAGAACTGGGATTTTGCCTCCTATTAGCCCAAATCATTGTCAGGGCAGTTGAGCTCTCTATGGTCAAGAGAGGTGGGCCTACCTGGGGATGCTTTGGGAGAAGGGAGTTTAGAATGAGGGCACGAGCACCAGGAATAAAGGAGCTT